>NC_092047.1:45194897-45437397 GCF_003086295.3 Arachis hypogaea
TCGCCGAATGGCAGGTGCTGGTCTCGTCGCCCAGAGTTGTGTGCAAGGGTCCATTTTGCATGCCTAATTGGTGCAGGGATGTAAATGCCTGAACCTCAAGATCTGTGGACCCACAGGATCACCTCAGATCTGTGGACCCCACAGGATCCCACCTACCTCCACTCACTCTCTTCTCCTTCTCAAACACCCCTTTCCTTCAAAATTCAAATCTCTAAATACCCATATGGCCGAATAACCATCTCCCTCCATCTCCTCCAATCTTCTTCTTATTCTTCTATTCTTTCTTCTTTTGCTCGAGGGCGAGCAACATTCTAAGTTTGGTGTGGTAAAAAGCATAGCTTTTTTTGTTTTTCCATAACCATTGATGGCACCTAAGGCCAAAGAAACCTCTAGAAAGAGGAAAGGGAAGACAAAACTTCCATCAAGGGTCTATAGCTCAGTGGTAGAACATTTGACTGCAAATCAAGAGATCCTGAGATACCTCAGGGGATACATTTTCTTCCACACAATATTGGAAGCAACTAAGGTGGAACATCAGAGCACTCATCATCCTTCATGAAATCAGAGAAGATTAAAAGCAATGAAGGAGGAGCAGCAAAGACAAGAAGAGACATAGAAGAGCTCAGGACATCACTAAGTGGACTCATTCCTTGTTCTTACTTTCTCTGTTTTTCGTTTCTATGTTATGGTGCTTATCTATGTTTGTGTTTCATTACATGATCATTAGCAGTTAGTAACTATGTCTTAAAGTTATGAATGTCCTATGAATCTATCACCTCTCTTAAAATAAAAAAATTGTTTTAACTCAAAAGAGCAAGAAGTATGAGTTTCGAATTTATCCTTGAACTTACTTAATTATATTGATGGGTGACAATGCTTCTTGTTTTCTGAATGTATGCTTGAACAGTGCATATGTCTTTTGAAGTTGTTGTTTAAGAATGTTAAATATGTTGGCTCTTGAAAGAATGATGACTAGGAGACATGTTATTTGATAATCTGAAAAATCATAAAATGATTCTTGAAGCAAGAAAAAAGCAGCAAAGAACAAAGCATGCAGAAAAAAAAATAGGCGAAAAAAAAATATAGAAAGAAAAGCAAGCAAAAAAGCCAAAAGCTCTTAAAACCAAGAGGCAAGAGCAAAAGCCAATAACCCTTAAACCAAAAGCAAGGGCAAATAAAAAAGGATCCCAAGGCTTTGAGCATCAGGGATAGGAGGGTCTAAAGGAATAAATCCTGGCCTAAGCGGCTAAACCAAGCTGTCCCTAACATGTGCTTGTGGCGTGTAGGTGTCAGTGAAAACTTGAGACTGAGCGGTTAAAGTCAAGGTCCAAAGCAAAAAAAAGAGTGTGCTTAAGAACCCTGGACACCACTAATTGGGGACTTTAGCAAAGCTGAGTCACATCTGAAAGTTCACCCAATTATGTGTCTGTGGCATTTATGATCCGTGGTAATATGGAACAATGCTTAGGGCCATGCCAAGACTCATAAAGAAGCTGTGTTCAAGAATCATCATACTGAACTAGGAGAGTCAATAACACTATTCAAATCTGAAGTTCCTATAGATTCCAATCATTCTGAACCTCAATGGATAAAGTGAGATGCCAAAACTATTCAAGAGGCAAAAAGCTATAAGTCCCGCTCATATGATTGAAGCTCTGTTCATTGATAGTTTGGAATTTATAGTATATTCTCTCTTTTTATTCTATTTGATTTTCAGTTGCTTGGGGACAAGCAACAATTTAAGTTTGGTGTTGTGATGAGCGGATAATTTATACGCTTTTGACATTATTTTTAGTATGTTTTTAGTAGGATCTAGTTACTTTTAGGGATGTTTTTAAAAGATTTTGTGTTAAATTCACATTTCTGGACTTACTATGAGTTTGTGTGTTTTTCTGTGATTTCAGGTATTTCTGACTGAAATTGAGGGACTTGAGCAAAAATCAGATTCAGAGGTTGAAAAGGACTGCTGATGCTGTTGGATTCTGACCTCCCTGCACTCAAGTGGATTTCTGGTACTACAGAACTAAAAATGCGCGCTTAAAATTGCGTTGGAAAGTAGACATCCAGGGCTTTCCAGCAATATATAATAGTCCATACTTTGGCCAAGATAGATGACGTAAACTGGCGTTCAACGCCAGCCTTCTGCCCAAATCTGGCGTCCAGCGCCAGAAAAGGATCCAAAACCAGAGTTGAACGCCCAAACTGGCACAGAAAGTGGCGTTCAACTCCACAAATGGCCTCTGCACGTGCTACACTCAGGCTCAGCCAAACACACACCAAGTGGGCCCCGAAAGTGGATTTATGCATCAATTACTTACTCATGTAAACCCTAGTGACTAGTTTATTATAAATAGGACCTTTTACTATTGTATTAGGCATCTTTGGACGCCTGGTTCTCAGATCAGAGGGCTGGCCTCTCGGCCATGCCTGGACCTTCACTTATGTATTTTAACGGTAGAGTTTTTACACTCCATAGATTAAGGTGTGGAGCTCTGCTGTTCCTCAAAGATTAATGCAAAGTACTGCTGTTTTCTATTCAATTCTTCTTATTTCGCTTCTAAGATATCCATTCGCACCCAAGAACATGATGAAGGTGATGATTATGTGTGACGCTCATCATCCTTCTCCTTTATGAACGCGTGCCTGACAAACACTTCCATTCTACATGAATTAAGCTAGAATGAATATCTCTTAGATCTCCTAACCAGAATCTTCGTGGCGTAAGCTAGAATGATGGCGGCATTCAAGAGAATCCGGAAGGTCTAAACCTTGTCTGTGGTATTCCGAGTAGGATTCAATGATTGAATGACTGTGACGAGCTCCTAACTCGCGATTGCAGGGCGTTAGTGACAGACGCAAAAGGATAGTAAATCCTATTCCGGCATGATCGAGAACCGACAGATGAATAGCCGTGCCGTGACAGGGTGTGTGAGCATATTATTCACTGAGAAGATAAGATGAAGCCATTGACAAGGGTGATGCCTCCAGACGATTAGCCGTGCCGTGACAGGGCATTGGATCATTTTCTCGAGAGATGACCGAAAGTAGCCATTGACAGTGGTGATGTATCACATAAAGCCAGCCATGGAAAGGAGTAAGACTGGTTGGATGAAGATAGCAGGAAAGCAGAGGTTCAGAGGAACGAAAAGCATCTCCATTCTCTTATCTGAAATTCTCACCAATGAATTACATAAGTATCTCTATCCCTTTTATTGTTTATGTTAATCTAATCAAGTATCATGTTTAAATCCGCCTGACTGAGATTTACAAGGTGACCATAGCTTGCTTCATACCAACAATCTCCGTGGGATTCGATCCTTACTCACGTAAGGTATTACTTGGACGACCCAGTGCACTTGCTGGTTAGTTGTATCGAAGTTGTGACAATATGAATTAGATCAAAGCACCAAGCTTTGGAGCCATTACCAGGATTGTTCGAGCCTGGACATCACAATTTCGTGCACCAACGACCCAGTGCACTTGCTGGTTAGTTGTGCGAAGTTGTGAAGTTATGTTTGGACCATGGTATGGTGCACCAGTTATTGGCGCCATTTCTAGGGAGAGAATGAACAACAAATTTACAACCTCAGAGTAACAATTTTGCATACCAAGTTTTTGGCGCCGTTGCCGGGGATTGTTCGAGTTTGGACAACTGACGGTTTATCGTGTTGCTCAGATTGGGTAATTTTCTTCTTATTTATTTTCAAAAAGTTTTCAAAAAAAAATTTCTAATTTATGTTCTTCAGAATTTTAAGAATGAATTCTAGAGTTTCATGAAGCATGTTGAAGCCTGGCTGGCTGTAGAGCCACGTCTAAATTCTTTTGGACTGAGGCTTCCACATGTTAGGGAATTGCTTGTACTGTTGAAGCTTGGCTGGCTATTAAGCCATGTCTAACCCTTTGATTGGAGCTTTGGGCTAATATTGAAAGATTCCTGGAATTCTTCTTAAAGATTTTGGAATCCTTATTTTTCTTTTTCACATTAATTTTCGAAAAACGCATATTCTACATTATAGCCAGCAACTGATTCAGCTTCCGCTTCTGGGAGATCAAACGGAGCTCGATTTGTTTCTGCTAGACGAGAAATGAAGAACATAACCAATACAGGGAACAAGGGAATACCGGACCATATCTGCTTTGCGCCATGACAATCTCACTCGAATTATGGGGACCTACACATATTAGTACAGTAGACCGGGGTACCCGGCCAGAACCACACGTGCAAGTTTCCCTGCATCCAAAAAAATCATAAAATCATAAAATAAAAAATATTTCATGTTTCTTGTTTGAGTCTTGAGTCAAATTGTAAGTTTGGTGTCAATTGCATGTTCATCTTGCATTTTTCGAAAAAAATCATGCATTCATGGTGTTCTTCATGATCTTCAAGTTGTTCTTGGTAAATCTTCTTGTTTGATCTTGATGTTTTCTTGTTTTGTGCCTTTTCTTGTTTTTCATGTGCATTCTTACATTCATAGTGTCTGAACATGAAAGATTTCTTTCTTGCATGTTTTCTTTGCATTAAAAATTTTTCAAAAATATGTTCTTGATGTTCATCATGATCTTCAAAGTGTTCTTGGTGTTCATCTTGACATTCATAGCATTCTTGCATGCATTCATTGTTTTGATCCAAAATTTTCATGCATTGAGTCTTTTTCATGTTTTCTCTTTCATCATTAAAAATTCAAAAATAAAAAAAAAATATCTTTCCTTTTTTCTCTCATAAATTTCGAAAATTTGGATTGACTTTTTCAAAAATTTTTTAAAATTCAATAGTTTCTTATGAGTCAAATCAAATTTTCAATTTAAAAATCTTATCTTTTTCAAAATCTTTTTCAAAAATCAATCTTTTTCATTTTTCTTATTTATTTTCAAAAATTTTAAAAATATTTTTCAAAAATCTTTTTCTTAATTTTATATCATAATTTTCGAAAATCACATCATCAATTAATGTTTGATTCAAAAATTTCGAGTTTGTTACTTACTTGTTAAGAAAGATTCAAACTTTAAATTATATTCTAGAATCATATCTTGTGATTTCTTGTGAGTCAAGTCATTAATTGTGATTTTAAAAATCAAATCTTTTTCAAAACTAATTTCAATCATATCTTTTCAAATTATTTTTTTATCTTACCTTTTCATATCATATCTTTTTCAAATATCTTTTCTAACTTCTTAACTTCTTATCTTTTCAAATTGATTTTCAAATCTTTTTCAACTAACTAATTGACTTTTTGTTTGTTTCTTATCTTTTCAAAACTACCTAACTAACTCTCTCTCTCTAATTTCGAAAATATCCTCCCTCTTTTTCAAAATTCTTTTTAATTAACTAATTGTTTCAATTTTTAATTTTAATTTGATTTCATTCCTAATTTTCAAAAATCACAAACCCCTTTTCAAAATTATATTTTCGAAAATCCTCTTTCTCTCTCATCTCCTTCTATTTATTTATTCATCTACTAACATTTCATCTCACCCAAATTCGAACCCCCTCTTCCATCTGTGTTCAAATTTTCTCTTCTTCCTTCTTTACATTACATTCTTTTCTTCTTCTACTCACACAGGGAACCTCTATACCTGGGTAAAAAGGATCCCTATTATTACTATTTTTCTGTTCCTTCTTTTTCATATGAGCAGGAGCAAGGACAAGAACATTCTTGTTGAAGCAGACCCTGAACCTGAAAGGACTCTGAAGAGGAAACTAAGAGAAGCTAAAATACAACAATCCAGAGACAACCTTACAGAAATTTTCGAACAGGAAGAGGAAATAGCAGCCGAAAATAATAATAATGCAAGGAGGATGCTTGGTGACTTTACTGCACCTAATTCCAATTTACATGGGAGAAGCATCTCCATCCCTACCATTGGAGTAAACAATTTTGAGCTGAAACCTCAATTAGTTTCTCTGATGCAACAAAACTGCAAGTTTCATGGACTTCCATCAGAAGATCCTTTTCAGTTCTTAACTGAATTCTTGCAGATCTGTGATACTGTTAAGACTAATGGAGTAGATCCTGAAGTCTACAGGCTCATGCTTTTCCCTTTTGCTGTAAGAGACAGAGCTAGAGTGTGGTTGGACTCTCAACCCAAAGATAGCCTGAACTCTTGGGATAAGTTGGTCACGGCTTTCTTAGCCAAGTTCTTTCCTCCTCAAAAGCTGAGCAAGCTTAGAGTGGATGTTCAATCCTTCAGACAGAAAGAAGGTGAATCCCTCTATGAAGCTTGGGAGAGATACAAGCAACTGACCAAAAAGTGTCCTTCTGACATGCTTTCAGAATGGACCATCTTGGATATATTCTATGATGGTCTGTCTGAATTAGCTAAGATGTCATTGGATACTTCTGCAGGTGGATCCATTCACCTAAAGAAAATGCCTGCAGAAGCTCAAGAACTCATTGACATGGTTGCTAATAACCAGTTCACGTACACTTCTGAGAGGAATCCTGTGAGTAATGGGACGCCTCAGAAGAAGGGAGTTCTTGAAATTGATACTCTGAATGCCATATTGGCTCAGAATAAAATATTGACTCAGCAAGTCAATATGATTTCTCAGAGTCTGAATGGAATGCAAGCTGCATCCAACAGTACTCAAGAGGCATCTTCTGAAGAAGAAGCTTATGATCCTGAAAATTCTGCAATAGCAGAGGTGAATTACATGGGTGAACCCTATGGAAACACCTATAACCCCTCATGGAGAAATCACCCAAATTTCTCATGGAAGGATCAACAAAAGCCTCAACAAAGCTTTAATAATGGTGGAAGAAATAGGTTTAACAATAGTAAACCTTTTCCATCATCCACTCAACAACAGACAGAGAACTCTGAACAAAATACCTCTAATTTAGCAAACTTAGTCTCTGATCTATCTAAGGCCACTCTGAGTTTCATGAATGAAACAAGGTCTTCCATTAGAAATTTAGAGGCACAAGAGGGCCAGCTGAGTAAAAGGATCACTAAAATCCCTCCTAGTACTCTCCCAAGCAATACAGAAGAAAATCCAAAAAGAGAGTGCAAGGTGATGAGCGGATAATTTATACGCTTTTTGGCATTATTTTTAGTATGTTTTTAGTAGAATCTAGTTACTTTTAGGGATGTTTTCATTAGTTTTTATGTTAAATTCACATTTCTGGACTTTACTATGAGTTTGTGTGTTTTTCTGTGATTTCAGGTATTTTCTGGCTGAAATTGAGGGACTTGAGCAAAAATCAGATTCAGAGGTTGAAGAAGGACTGCTGATGCTGTTGGATTCTGACCTCCCTGCACTCAAAATGGATTTTCTGGATCTACAGAACTCAAAATGGTGCGCTTCCAACTGCGTTGGAAAGTAGACATCCAGGGCTTTCCAGCAATATATACTAGTCCATACTTTGCCCAAGTTTAGATGACGCAAACTGGCGTTCAACGCCAGCTCTCTGCCCAATTCTAGCGTCCAGCGCCAGAAACAAGTTGCAAAGTGGAGGTCAACGCCCAAAATGGCACAAAAGCTGGCGTTCAACTCCAAGATTGACCTCTACACGTGTAACATTCAAGCTCAGCCCAAGCACACACCAAGTGGGCCCCGGAAGTGGATTTATGCATCAATTACTTACTTTTGTAAACCCTAGTAGCTAGTTTATTATAAATAGGACCTTTTACTATTGTATTAGACATCTTTTTATCTTTGGATTATCTTTTGATCTATTGATCATGTTTGGGGGCTGGCCATTCGGCCATGCCTGGACCTTCATTACTTATGTATTCTCAACGGTAGAGTTTCTGCACTCCATAGATTAAGGTGTGGAGCTCTGCTATTCCTCAAAGATTAATGCAAAGTACTACTGTTTTCTATTCAATTCATCTTATTTCGCTTCTAAGATATTCATTCGCACTTCAACCTGAATGTGATGAACGTGACAATCATCATCATTCCCTATGAACGCGTGCCTGACAACCACTTCCGTTCTACATTAGATTGAATGAGTATCTCTTAGATCTCTTAATCAGAATCTTCGTGGTATAAGCTAGATTGATGGCGGCATTCATGAGAGTCCGGAGAGTCTAAACCTTGTCCGTGGTATTCCAAGTAGGACTCTGGGATTGAATGACTGTGACGAACTCCAAACTCGCGAGTGCTGGGCGTAGTGACAGACGCAAAAGGATAGTAAATCCTATTCCAGTATGATCGAGAACCTCCAAGATGATTAGCCATGCAGTGACAGTGCATCGGACCATTTTAACAGAGAGGAATAGGATGCAACCATTGACAAGGGTGATGCCTCCAGACGATTAGCCTTGCTGTGACAGAGCATTTGGACCATTTTCCTGAGAGGATTGAAAGTAGCCATTGGCACCGGTGACATCCTTACATAAAGCCAGCCATAGAAAGGAGTAAGACTGATTAGATGACGACAGCAGGAAAGCAGAGGTTCAGAGGAATGAATGCATCTCCATACGCTTATCTGAAATTCTCACCAATGATTTACATAAGTATTTCTATCCTTATTTTAGTATTAATTTCGAAAACTCCATAACTACTTTATATCCGCCTGACTGAGATTTACAAGGTGACCATAGCTTGCTTCATACCAACAATTTCCGTGGGATCGACCCTTACTCACGTAAGGTTTATTACTTGGACGACCCAGTGCACTTGCTGGTTAGTTATGTGAAGTTGTGAAGATATATTTAGACCATGGTTCTGTGCATCCGTTTTTGGTGCCATCGCCAGGGAATCAATTTCGAACAATAATTCACAACCTGAGTAACAATTTCGCATACCATGTTTTTGGCGCCGTTGCCGGGGATTGTTCGAGTTTGGACAACTGACGGTTCATCTTGTTGCTCAGATTAGGTAACTTTCTTTTTGTTTTCTTTTCAAAAAAAAATTTCAAAAATCTTTCAAAAATTTCTCCTTTGTTTTCGAAAAAATTTTAAAATAAAAATGTTTTCAAAAATATATTTTTCTTCAGAATTTTTAAGAATGAATTCTAGTGTTTCATGAAGCATGTTGAAGTCTGGCTGGCTGTAAAGCCATGTCTAATTCTTTTGGATAGGGCATGCTAGGCGTGCCATGTCTGAGTTACATACTAAAGCTTGGCTGGCTATTAAGCCATGCCTGACCCTTTGATTGGAGCTTTAGACTAAAGAGCATAAGATTCCTGGAATTCATATTAAAAATTTTAGAATCCTTATTTTTCTTTTTCAAAATGATTTTCAAAAAAAAACTTAAAAGAAAAAAAATTTAGAAAATCATAAAAATCAAAAAAATATTTTTTGTGTTTCTTGTTTGAGTCATGTGTCATGTTATAAGTTTGGTGTCAATTGCATGCTCATCTTGCATTTTTCGAAAAATTTTATGCATTCATAGTGTTCTTCATGATCTTCAAGTTGTTCTTGGTAAGTCTTCTTGTTTGATCTTTGCATTTGTATGTTTTGTGTCTTTTCTTGTTTTTCATATGCATTCCTGAATTCTTTATGTCTAAGCATTAAAGAATTCTAAGTTTGGTGTCTTGCATGTTTTCTTTGCATTAAAAATTTTTCAAAAATGTGTTCTTGATGTTCATCATGATCTTCATAGTGTTCTTGGTGTTCATCTTGACATTCATAGCATTCTTGCATGCATTCATTGTTTTGATCCATAACTTTCATGCATTGCATCATTTTTCTTGTTTTTCTCTCTCATCATAAAAATTCATAAATCAAAAAAATATCTTTCCCTTTTTCTCTCTTAAAATTTCGAAAATTAGATTTAACTTTTTCAAAAAATTTTAAAATCTAGTTGTTTTTATGAGTCAAATCAAATTTTCAATTTAAAAAAAATCTTATCTTTTTCAAAATCTTTTTCAAAAATCAAATCTTTTTTCAATTTTTTTTAGTTATTTTCGAAAATTTCAAAAATATTTTTCAAAAATCTTTTTCTTAATTTTATATCATATTTTCGAAAATAACATCATCAATTAATGTTTTGATTCAAAAATTTCAAGTTTGTTACTTACTTGTTAAGAAAGATTCAAACTTTAAGTTCTAGAATCATATCTTGTGATTTCTTGTGAATCAAGTCATTAATTGAGATTTTAAAAATCAAATCTTTTTCAAAAACTAATTTCTATCATATCTTTTCAAAAATATCTTCTTATCTTACCTTTTTCAAAAAAGTGATTGCAAAATATCTTTTCTAACTTCCTAACTTCTTATCTTTTCAAAATTTGTTTCAACTAACTAACTAACTTTTTGTTTGTTTCTTACCTTTTTCAAAACTACCTAACTAACTCTCTCTCTCTAATTTTCGAAAAAATCTTCCCTCTTTTTCGAAATTTCTTTTTAATTAGACTAATTATTTTATTTTTATTTGAATTTTCGAAAAACTACTAACTTTTTACAAAAACTATTTTCGAAAATCACTAACTCTTTTTCAAAAATTATTTTCGAAAATTCTCTCCTCCTCTCATCCCCTTCTATTTATTTATTCATCTACTAACACTTCTCTTCATCTCACATCTCTGCTCCTATCATCACCTTTGTGTTTGGATTCTTCATTCTTCTTCACCCCTATTCCTTTTCTTCTTCTACTAACAATAAGGAACCTCTTTACTGTGACATAGAGGATTCCTCTTCTTTTCTTTTTCTCTTCTCTTTCTTATGAGCAGGGACAAAGAAAAAGGCATTCTTGTTGAAGCTGATCCAGAACTTGAAAGGACTCTGAAGAGAAAACTAAGAGAAGATAAATTACAATAATCCAGAGACAACCTTATTAAAAATTTCGAACAAGTAAAGGAGATGGTAGCCGAACCCAACAACAATAATGCAAGGAGAATGCTTGGTGACTTTACTGCACCTAATTCCAATTTACATGGAAGAAGCATCTCCATTCCTACCATTGGAGCAAACAATTTTGAGCTGAAACCTCAGCTAGTTTCTCTGATGCAGCAGAACTGCAAGTTTCATGGACTTCCATCTGAAGATCCTTTTCAGTTCTTAACTGAATCCTTGCAGATCTGTGATACTGTTAAGACTAATGGAGTAGATCCTGAAGTCTACAGGCTCATACTTTTCCCTTTTGCTGTAAGAAACAGAGCTAGAATATGGTTGGACTCTCAACCCAAAGACAGCCTGAACTCTTGGGATAAGCTGGTCACGGCTTTCTTAGCCAAGTTCTTTCCTCCTCAAAAGCTGAGCAAGCTTAGAGCTGATGTTCAAACCTTCAGACAGAAAGAAGGTGAATCCCTCTATGAAGCTTGGGAAAGATACAAGCAGCTGACCAAAAAGTGTCCTTCTGACATGCTTTCAGAATGGACCATCCTGGATATATTCTATGATGGTTTATCTGAGCTATCAAAGATGTCATGGGATACTTCTGCAGGTGGATCCATTCACCTAAAGAAAACGCCTGCAGAAGCTCAAGAACTCATTGACATGGTTGCTAATAACCAGTTTATGTACACTTCTGAGAGGAATCCTGTGAGTAATGGGACGCCTATGAAGAAGGGAGTTCTTGAAATTGATACTCTGAATGCCATATTGGCTCAGAATAAAATATTGACTCAGCAAGTCAATATGATTTCTCAGAGTCTGAATGGAATGTAAGCTGCATCCAACAGTACTCAAGAGGCATCTTCTGAGGAAGAAGCTTATGATCCTGAGAACCCTGCAATAGCAGAGTTAAAATACATGGGTGAACCATATGGAAACACCTACAATCCATCATGGAGAAATCACCCAAATCTCTCATGGAAGGATCAAAAGCCGCAACAAGGCTTTAATAATGGTGGAAGAAATAGGTTTAGCAATAGCAAGCCTTTTCCATCATCCACTCAGCAACAGACAGAGAATTCTGAGCAGAATCCATCTAGCTTAGCAAATTTAGTCTCTGATCTATCTAAGGCCACTGTGAGTTTCATGAATGAAACAAGGTCTTCCATTAGAAATTTGGAAGCACAAGTGGGCCAGCTGAGTAAAAGGATCACTGAAATCCCTCCTAGTACTCTCCCAAGCAATACAGAAGAGAATCCAAAAGGAGAGTGCAAGGCCATTGAATTAATTACCATGGCCGAACCCACAAGAGAGGAGAAGGACGTGAATCCCAAGGAGGAAGACCTCCTGGGATGTCCAGTGATCAATAAGGAGCTTCCCTCTGAGGAACCAAAGGACTCTGAGGCTCATCTAGAGACCATAGAGACTCTATTGAACCTCCTTATGCCATTCATGAGCTCTGATGAGTATTCCTCTTCTGAAGAGAATGAGGATGTTACTGAAGAGCAAGCTGCCAAGTTCCTTGGTGCAATCATGAAGCTAAATGCCAAATTATTTGGTATTAAAACTTGGGAAGATGAACCTCCCTTGTTCACCAATGAACTAAGTGATCTGGATCAACTGACATTGCCTCAGAAGAGACAGGATCCTGGAAAGTTCATAATACCTTGTACCATAGGCACCATGATCTTTAAGGCTCTGTGTGACCTTGGTTCAGGAATAAACCTCATGCCCCTCTCTGTAATAGAGAAGCTGGGGATCTATGGGGTGCAAGCTGCTAAAATCTCATTAGAGATGGCAGACAATTCAAGAAAACAGGCTTATGGACAAGTAGAGGACGTGTTAGTAAAGGTTGAAGGCCTTTACATCCCTGCTGATTTCATAGTCCTGGATACTGGAAAGGAAGAGGATGAATCCATCATCCTAGGAAGACCTTTCCTAGCCACAGCAAGAGCTGTAATTGATGTGGACAGAGGAGAATTGATCTTTCAATTAAATAAGGACAACCTTATGTTTACAACTCAAGGATCTCTCTCTGCATCCATGGAGAGGAAGCAGAAAAAGCTTCTCTAAAAGCAGAGTCAACCAAAGCCCCCACAATCAAACTCTAAGTTTGGTGTTGGGAAGCCACAACCAAACTCTAAGTTTGGTGTTGGGAGGTCTCAACAAAGCTCTGCACATCTGTGAGGCTCCATGAGAGCCCACTGTCAAGCTATTGACATTAAAGAAGCGCTTGTTGGGAGGCAACCCAATGTTTATTTATCTAATTTTGTTTTTCATGTTTTCTTAGGTTCATGATCATGTGGAGTCACAAAATAAACGAAAAATTTAGAAACAGAATCAAAAACAGCGGAAGAAAAATCACACCCTGGAGGAAGCACCTGTCTGGCGTTCAACGCCATAACAGAGCACGGTTCTGGCGCTGAACGCCCAAAATGGGCAGTATCTGGGCGCTGAACGCCCAAAATGGGCAGCATCTAGGCGCTGAACGCCAGAATTGCACCCTGGAGAAGAGCTGGCGCTGAACGCCCAGAACAAGCATGGTTCTGGCGTTCAACGCCAGAAATGGGCAACAAATGGGCGTTGAACGCCTAAAATGGGCACCAACCTGGCGCTGAACGCCCAGAGTTGCGTGCAAGGGCATTTTACATGCCTAATTTGGTGCAAGGTTATAAATCCTTGAACACCTCAGGATCTGTGGACCCCACAGGATCATCTCAGGATCTGTGGACCCCACAGGATCCCCACCTACCTCCACTCACTCTCTTCTCTCTTCTCAATCATCTTCTATTCCCAATAAACACTCTTCCCCAAAACCCTTCACCTATCACCTCCATCTCTCTTCCCTATTAACCCTTCACCACTCACATCCACCCACTCTTCCCCATAAACCTACCCAATAAACTCCACCTACCTCCAAAATTCAAATCAATTTCCCACCCAAACCCACCCATATGGCCGAACCTTAACCCCCACTCCCTTCCCTATATAAAGCCTTCCATTCTTCCTCATTTTCACACAACACAACCCTCTCTTCTCTTCTTGGCCGAAACATACCTCCCCCCTCTTCTCCATCTTTTCTTCTTCTTCTTCATCTAATTCTTTATTTTCTTGCTCGAGGGCGAGCAATATTCTAAGTTTGGTGTGGTAAAAGTATAAGCTTTTTGTTTTTCCATTACCATTGATGGCACCTAAGACCGGAGAATCCTCTAGAAAAGGGAATGGGAAGACAAAAACTTCCACCTCCGAGTCATGGGAGATGGAAAGATTCATCTCCAAAGCTCATCAAGACCACTTCTATGATGTTGTGGCCAAGAAGAAGGTGATCCCCGAGGTCCCTTTCAAACTCAAAAGAAATAAGTATCCGGAGATCCGACATGAAATTCAAAGAAGAGGTTGGGAAGTTCTAACAAATCCCATCCAACAAGTCGGCATCCTAATGGTTCAAGAGTTCTATGCCAATGCATGGATCACCAAGAACCATGATCAAAGTAAGAACCCGGATCCAAAGAAGTATGTTACAATAGTTCGGGGGAAATACTTGGATTTTAGTCCGGAAAATGTGAGGTTGGCGTTTAACTTGCCTATGATGCAAGGAGATGAACGCCCCTACACTAGAAGGGTCAACTTTAATCAAAGGTTGGACCAAGTCCTCATGGACATATGTGTGGAAGGAGCTCAATGGAAGATTGACTCCAAAGGCAAGCCGGTTCAACTAAGAAGATTGGACCTCAAGCCTGTGGCTAGAGGATGGTTGGAGTTCATCCAACGCTCCATCATCCCCACTAGCAACCGATCTGAAGTTACTGTGGATCGGGCCATCATGATCCATAGCATCATGATTGGAGAAGAAGTAGAGGTTCATGAAGTCATCTACCTTGAACTCTACAAAATAGCCGAAAAGCCCTCTCTTGGGGCAAGGCTAGCTTTTCCTCATCTTATCTGCCATCTATGTTACTCAGCTGGAGCTTCCATAGAAGGAGACATTCACATTGAGGAAGAGAAGCCCATCACTAAGAAAAAGATGGAGCAAGTAAGAGAGCCCATTCATGGAGCTCAAGAGGCGCAGGAAGTTCATCACCATAAGATCCCGGAGATGCCTCATATGCATTTTCCTCCACAAAACTATTGGGAGCAAATTAACACCTCCCTAGGAGAATTAAGTTCCAACATGGGACAACTAAGGGTGGAACATCAAGAGCACTCCATCATCCTTCATGAAATAAGAGAAGATCAAAAAGCAATGAGGGAGGAGCAACAAAGACAAGGAAGAGACATAGAAGAGCTCAAGGACATCATTGGTTCCTCAAGAAGGAAACGCCACCATCACTAAGGTGGACTCATTCCTTGTTCTTACTTTCTCTGTTTTTCATTTTCTCTATGTTAAGTGCTTATCTATGTTTGTGTCTTCATTACATGATCATTAGTAGTTAGTAACTTTGTCTTAAAGTTATGAATGTCCTATGAATCCATCACCTCTCTTAAATGAAATATGTTTTAATTCAAAAGAACAAGAAGTACATGAGTTTTGAATTTATCCTTGAACTTAGTTTAATTATATTGATGTGGTGACAATGCTTCTTGTTTTCTGAATGTATGCTTAAACAGTGCATATGTCTTTTGAAGTTGTTGTTTAAGAATGTTATATATGTTGGCTCTTGAAAGAATGATGACAAGGAGACATGTTATTTGATAATCTAAAAAATCATAAAAATGGTTCTTGAAGCAAGAAAAAGTAGCAAAGAACAAAGGTTGCAGAAAAAAAAAGGCAAAAAAAAAATAGAAAGAAAAAGCAAGCAGAAAAAGCCAAAAGCTCTTAAAACCAAGAGGCAAGAGCAAAAAGCCAATAACCCTTAAAACCAAAAGGCAAGGGTAAATAAAGAGGATCCCAAGGCTTTGAGCATCAGTGGATAGGAGGGCCTACAGGAATAAAATCCTGGTCTAAGCGGCTAAACCAAGCTGTCCCTAACCATGTGCTTGTGGCGTGTAGGTGTCAAGTGAAAACTTGAGACTGAGCAGTTAAAGTCAAGGTCCAAAGCAAAAAAAAAAAAGAGTGTGCTTAAGAACCCTGGACACCTCTAATTGGGGACTTTAGCAAAGCTGAGTCACAATCTGAAAAGGTTCACCCAATTATGTGTCTGTGGCATTTATGTATCCGGTGGTAATACTGGAAAACAAAGTGCTTAGGGCCACGGCCAAGACTCATAAAATAGCTGTGTTCAATAATCATCATACTGAACTAGGAGAATCAATAACACTATCTGAACTCTGAGTTCCTATAGATGCCAATCATTCTGAACCTCAATGGATAAAGTGAGATGCCAGAACTATTCAAGAGGCAAAAAGCTATAAGTCCCGCTCATTTGATTGGAGCTATGTTTCATTGATAGTTTGGAATTTATATTATATTCTCTTCTTTTTATCCTATTTAATTTTCAGTTGCTTGGGGACAAGCAACAATTTAAGTTTGGTATTGTGATGAGCGGATAATTTATACGCTTTTTGGCATTATTTTTAGTATGTTTTTAGTAGAATCTAGTTACTTTTAGGGATGTTTTCATTAGTTTTTATGTTAAATTCACATTTTTGGACTTTACTATGAGTTTGTATGTTTTTCTGTGATTTCAGGTATTTTCTGGCTAAAATTGAGGGACTTGAGCAAAAATCAGATTCAGAGGTTGAAGAAGGACTGCTGATGCTGTTGGATTCTGACCTCCCTGCACTCAAAATGGATTTTATGGAGCTACAGAACTCAAAATGGCGCGCTTCCAATTGCATTGAAAATTAGACATCCAGGGCTTTCCAGAAATATATAATAGTCTATACTTTGCCCAAGTTTAGACGACGCAAACTGGCATTCAACGCCAGCTCTCTGCCCAATTCTGGCGTCCAGCGCCAGAAACAAGTTGCAAAGTGGAGTTCAACGCCCAAAATGGCACAAAAGCTGGCGTTCAACTCCAAGATTGACCTCTACATGTGTAACATTCAAGCTCAGCCCAAGCACACACCAAGTGTGCCCCGGAAGTGGATTTATGCATCAATTACTTACTTCTGTATACCCTAGTAGCTAGTTTATTATAAATAGGACCTTTTACTATTCTATTAGACATATTTTGATCTTTGGATTATCTTTTGATCTATTGATCACGTTTGGGGGCTGGCCATTCGGCCATGCCTGGACCTTCATTACTTATGTATTTTCAACGGTAGAGTTTCTGCACTCCATAGATTAAGGTGTGGAGCTCTGCTGTTCCTCAAAGATTAATGCAAAGTACTACTGTTTTCTATTCAATTCATCTTATTTCGCTTCTAAGATATTCAATCGCACTTCAACCTGAATGTGATGAACGTGACAATCATCATCATTCCCTATGAACGCGTGCCTGACAACCACTTCCGTTCTACATTAGATTGAATGAGTATCTCTTAGATCTCTTAATCAGAATCTTCGTGGTATAAGCTAGATTGATGGCGGTATTCATGAGAGTCCAAAAAGTCTAAACCTTGTCCGTGGTATTCTGAGTAGGACTCTGGGATTGAATGACTGTGACGAACTCCAAACTCGCGAATGCTGGGCGTAGTGACAGACGCAAAAGGATAGTAAATCCTATTCCAGTATGATCGAGAACCTCCAAGATGATTAGCCATGCAGTGACAGCGCATCGGACCATTTTCACAGAGAGGAATAGGATGCAACCATCGACAAGGTTGATGCCTCCAGACGATTAGCCGTGCTGTGACAGAGCATTTGGACCATTTTCCCGAGAGGATTGAAAGTAGCCATTGGCACCGGTGACATCCTTACATAAAGCCAGCCATAGAAAGGAGTAAGACTAATTGGATGAATACAGCAGAAAAGCAGAGGTTCAGAGGAATGAATGCATCTCCATACGCTTATCTGAAATTCTCACCAATGATTTACATAAGTATTTCTATCCTTATTTTAGTATTAATTTCGAAAACTCCATAACTACTTTATATCCGCCTGACTGAGATTTACAAGGTGACCATAGCTTGCTTCATACCAACAATCTCCGTGGGATCGACCCTTACTCACGTAAGGTTTATTACTTGAACGACCCAGTGCACTTGCTGGTTAGTTATGCGAAGTTGTGAAGATATATTTAGACCATGGTTCTGTGCATCCGTTTTTGGTGCCATCGCCAGGGAATCAATTTCAAACAATAATTCACAACCTGAGTAACAATTTCGTATACCACAAGGCCATTGATATGACCATCATGGCCGAATCCGAGGAGGAAGGAGAGGACGTGAATCCCAAGGAGGAAGACCTCCTGGGACGTCCAGTGATCAATAAGGAGTTTCCCTCTGAGGAACCAAAGGAATTTGAGACTCATCTAGAGACCATAGAGATTCCATTAAACCTCCTTATGCCATTCATGAGTTCTGATGAGTATTCTTCTTCTGAAGAGAATGAGGATTTCATTGACGAACAAGTTGCCAAGTTCCTTGGTGCAATCATGAAGCTGAATGCAAATTTATTTGGTAATGAGACTTGGAGAGATGAACCTCCCATGTTCACCAATGAACTAAATGCATTGGATCAACTGAGATTGCCTCAAAAGAAACAGGATCCTGGAAAGTTCCTGATACCTTGTACCATAGGCACCATGACCTTTGAGAAGGCTCTATGTGACCTGGGGTCAGGAATAAACCTCATGCCACTCTCTGTAATGGAGAAACTGGGAATCTTTGAGGTTCAAGCTGCTAAAATCTCATTAGAGATGGCAGACAATTCCAGAAAATAGGCTTATGGACAAGTAGAGGACATATTAGTAAAGGTTGAAGGGCTTTACATCCCTGCTGATTTAATAATCCTAGATACTGGGAAGGATGAGGATGAATCCATCATCCTTGGAAGACCCTTCCTAGCCACAGCAAGAGCTGTGATTGATGTTAACAGCGGTGAACTAGTCCTTCAATTGAATGAGGACTCCCTTGAGTTTAAAACTCAAGGACATCCTTCTGTAAACATGGAAATGAGGCACAGTAAGCTTCTCTCAAAACAGAGTCAACCAGAGCCCCAACAGTCAAACTCTAAGTTTGGTGTTGGGAGGCCACAACCAAACTCTAAGTTTGGTGTTGAACTCCCATATCCAAACTCTAAGTTTGGTGTTGGAAAGTCTCAACAATGCTCTGAACATCTGTGAGGCTCCATGAGAGCCCACTGTCAAGCTATTGACATTAAAGAAGCGCTTGTTGGGAGGCAACCCAATTTTTATTTTTCTAATTTTAATTTATTTTTATTGTTATTTTATGTTTTATTAGGTTCATGATCATGTGGAGTCACAAAATAAATATACAAGTTGAAAACAGAATCAAAAACAGCAGAAGAAAAATCACACCCTGGAGGAGGATCTTACTGGCGTTTAAACGCCAGTAAGGAGCATCTGGCTGGCGTTCAACGCCAGAACAGAGCATGGATCTGGCGTTGAACACCAGAAACAAGCAGCATCCTAGCGTTCAGATGCCAGAAATGCACACTGAGGAAGAGTTGGCGCTGAACGCCAGAAACAAGCATCTGGCTGGTGTTCAACGCCAGAAATATGCTGCATCTGGGTGCTGAACGCCTAGAACAAGCATCAATTCGGCGTTTAAACACCAGAATTGCATGCAAAGGCATTTTACATGCCTAATTGGTGCAGGGATGCAAATCCTTGACACCTCAGGATCTGTGGACACCACAGGATCAACTCAGCATCTGTTGACCCCACAGGATCCCCACCTACCACCACTCACTCTCTTCCCTCTTCTCAATGTTCATCCTCTCTTCCCAATAAACACTCTTCCCCAAAACTCTTCACCAATCACCTCAATCTCTCTTCCCTATCACCACTTCACCACTCACATCCATCCACTTTTCCCCATAGCCTACCTCATAAACTCCACCTACCTTCAAAATTCAAAATCAATTTCCCACCCAAACCCACCCTATATGGCCAAAACTAACCCCCTCCCCTCCCTATATAAAGCCTTCCATTCTTCCTCATTTTCACACAACACAACCCTCTATTCCCCTTCTTGGCCGAATACACCTCTCCCTCTTCTCCTCCATATTTTCTTCTTCTTCTTCATCTATTCTTTCTTCTCTTGCTCGAGGGCGAGCAATATTCTAAGTTTGGTGTGCTAAAAGCATAAGATTTTTGTTTTTTCATTACCATTGATGGCACCTAAGACCGGAAAATCCTCTAGAAAAGGGAAAGGGAAGACAAAAGCTTCCACCTCCGAGTCATGGGAGATGGAAAGATTCATCTCCAAAGCCCATCAAGACCACTTCTATGATGTTGTGGCCAAGAAGAAGGTGATCCCCGAGGTCCCTTTCAAACTCAAGAGAAATGAGTATCCGGAAATCCGACATGAAATCCAAAGAAGAGGTTGGGAAGTTCTAACAAACCCCATCCAACAAGTCGGCATCCTAATGGTTCAAGAGTTCTATGCTAATGCATGGATCACTAGGAACCATGATCAAAGTAAGAACCCGAACCCAAAGAACTATCTCACCATGGTTCGGGGGAAATACTTAGATTTTAGTCCGGAAAATGTGAGGTTGGCGTTTGACTTACCTATGATGCAAGCAGATGCATGCCCCTACACTAGAAGGGTCAACTTTGATCAAAGGTTGGACCAAGTCCTCATGGACATATGTGTGGAAGGAGCTCAATAGAAGATTGACTCAAAAGGCAAACCGGTTCAACTTAGAAGACTGGACCTTAAGCCTGTGGCTAGAGGATGGTTGGAGTTCATCCAACGCTCCATCATCCCCACTAGCAACCGATCTGAAGTTACTGTGGATCGGGCCATCATGATTCATAGCATCATGATTGGTGAGGAAGTAGAAGTTCATGAAGTCATCTCTCTTGAACTCTACAAAATAGCTGAAAAGTTGATGAGCGGATAATTCATACGCTTTTTGGCATTGTTTTTAGTATGTTTTTAGTATATTCTAGTTAGTTTTTATTATGTTTTTATTAGTTTTTAAATAAAAATTACTTTTCTGGGATTTACTATGAGTTTGTGTATTTTTCTGTGATTTTAGGTATTTTCTGGCTGAAATTGAGGGACTTGAGCAAAAATCTGATTCAGAGGCTGAAAAAGGACTGCAGATGCTGTTGGATTCTGACCTCCCTGCACTCAAAGTGGATTTTCTGGAGCTACAAAAGCCCAATTGGCGCGCTCTCAATTGTGTTGGAAAGTAGACATCCTGGGCTTTCCAGCATAATATAATAGTTCATACTTTGCCTGAGATTTGATGGCCCAAACAGGCATTCCAAATCAGCTCAAGAATTCTGGCGTTTAACTCCAGAACTGGCACAAAAGCTGGAGTTAAACGCCCAAACTGGCATAAAAGCTGGTGTTTAACTCCAGAAAATGTCTCTACACATGAAAGCTTCAATGCTCAGCCCAAGCACACACCAAGTGAGCCCCGGAAGTGGATTTTTACAATAAACACCCTAGCTTACTCATTTTCTGTAACCCTAGGTCACTAGTTTACTATAAATACTACTTTCAGTGATTCATATTGTACCTCATGACATTATACACGCTTCATATTGTATCTTCTATGGTATGAGTCTCTAAATCCCATTGTTGGGGGGTGAGGAGCTCTGCTGTTCTTCATGAATTAATGCAATTACTACTGTTTTCCATTCTATTACGCTTGCTTCCATTCTAAGATATTCATTCGCACTTCAACTTGATGAATGTGATGATCTGTGACACTCATCATCATTCTCACCTATGAACGCGTGCCTGACAACACCTCCGTTCTACCTTAGATTGAATGCATATCTCTTAGCCTCATGATTCAAATCAGAGTCTTCGTGGTATAAGCTAGAATCATTGGCGGTCATTCCTGAGATCCGAAACGTCTAAACCTTGTCTGTGGTATTCTGAGTAGGATCTGAGAAGGGATGACTGTGACGAGCTTCAAACTCATGAGTGTTGGGCGTAGTGACAGACGCAAAAGGATCAATGGATCCTATTCCGACATGATCGAGAACCGACAAATGATTAGTCGTGCGGTGACAGCGCATTTGGAACATTTTCACTGAGAGGACGGGATGTAGCCATTGACAACCGTGATGCCCAACATAAAGCTTGCCATGGAAGGAGTCTTGCGTGCATGAAGAAGAAGACAGTAGGAAAGCAGAGATTCAGAAGACAAAGCATCTCCAAAGCCTCAACATGTTCTTCATTACTGCATAACAAGTATTTATTTCATGTTCTTTTACTTTTTACAATTAAATCTGAGAATTATTGATATCCTGACTAAGTGTTACAAGATAACCATAGCTTGCTTCAAGCCGAAAATCTCCGTGGGATCGACCCTTACTCACGTAAGGTATTACTTGGACGACCCAGTGCACTTGCTGGTTAGTTGTGCGGAGTTACAACAGTGTGATTGTAATTTCGTGCACCAAGTTTTTGGCGCCGTTGTCGGGGATTGTTCGAGTTTGGACAACTGACGGTTTATCTTGTTGCTTAGATTAGGAATATTTTATTTTTGTTGGTTTAGAGTCCTTTATTTGAGTTTAGTTTCATATTTTAAGTTTGGTGTCAATTGCATGCTTTTACTCTATTTTACTTTTTTCGAATTTGCATGTTCTTAGTCTTTCTTGATCTTTAAAAATTCTAAGTTTGGTGTCTTCTTTGTTTTTCCTTTAATTTTTCGAAAATATTGAGCTTGATTTTTTAAAAATTTTAAGTTTGGTGTCCCTTGTGCTTTTATTTACTTAAAAATTTTTCAAAAATTGTTCTTGGTGTTCATCTTGATCTTCAAAGTGTTCTTGGTGTTCATCTTGACATTCAAAGTTTTCTTGTTTGTTCTCTGTGTTTTGATCTAAAATTTCTAAGTTTAGTGTCATTTTGTTGTTTTTCTCTTTCCGCATTAAAATTCAAAAATCAAAAAAATATCTTTTCCTTATTTTACTCATAATTTTCGAAATTTTGCATTAATTTAGTCAAAGATTTTCAAAATCATATCTTTTTTTTAGTCAAGTCAATATTCTAATTTCAAAAATTGATCTTTTCAAATCTTTTTCAAAAAATCAATTCTTTTTAATTTTTTTTATCATATCTTTTCAATCATATCTTTTTAATTGCTAATTTCAAAATCTTTTTAATTAATTAATTAATTTAGTTTTCAATTTGCTTTGATTTTATTTTCTTTTAGTTTTCGAAATTTTATTTTATTTCCCTTTTATTTTATTTTATTATTTTCGGTCACTTTTAATTACATAAAATAAAAAAATTAAAAATATAATTCATATCAATTCCCTTTTCTCCATCATGGACATAAGTGGAAGTGAACAGTCCAGAAGGACTCTGGGGTCATATGCCAACCCCATTACAGCTGCATATGGGAGTAGCATCTGCATACCTCCCATCAAAGCAAGCAGCTTTGAGCTAAATCCTCAGCTCATTATCATGGTGCAGCAAAATTGCCAGTATTTCGGTCTTCCACAGGAAGAACCTACTGAGTTTCTGGTACAGTTCTTACAAATTGCTGACACAGTACGTGATAAAGAAGTGGATCAGGATGTCTACAGATTATTACTGTTTCCATTTGCTATAAAAGATCAAGCTAAGAGGTGGTTAAATAACCAACCCACAGCAAGCATAAAAACATAGAGACAATTAACAGACAAATTCTTGAATCAATTTTACCCTCCAAAAAGGATGACACAGCTAAGGCTGGACATCCAAGGCTTTAAACAAGAGGATCATGAATCCCTTTATAATGCTTGGGAGAGGTACAGAGGGATGCTGAGAAAATGCCCCTCTGAAATGTTTTCAGAGTGGGTACAGTTAGACATCTTCTACTATGGGCTTACAGAAAAAGCTCAGATGTCCCTAGACCACTCAGCTGGTGGATCTATACACATGAGAAAAACAATTGAAGAAGCTCAAGAGCTCATAGATACAGTTGCTAGAAATCAACA
The DNA here is from genome assembly GCF_003086295.3 of Arachis hypogaea. Taxonomy (NCBI): domain Eukaryota; kingdom Viridiplantae; phylum Streptophyta; class Magnoliopsida; order Fabales; family Fabaceae; genus Arachis; species Arachis hypogaea. The sequence continues at coordinate 45,218,585 of NC_092047.1, forward strand.
TCTGTACTCAAACAGTGAGTCCTCCATAAAAGAAGAGGCTATGGCAGTAACTACTAATCCTAATCCTCAAGAACAGATTGTTGAACTTAATCAGTAATTACTCCTTATGACAAAACAATTAGCAGAATTTAAAGAGATGCTCCAAGACACTAAAAATGCTAACAAGAATATAGAAGCACAATTGAATCAGACAAGACAGCAGCTATCTAAACAGATAACAGAAGAATGCCAAGCTATCCAACTAAGGAGTGGGAAGATATTGAATAACTCAGCTCAAAATAGCAAAAAGTTGAGAAAAGAACAAATGACAGAGGATGACCAAACCACTACCCAAGATCCCTCTGAGGACATCAAGAGCCCAGAGAGGAATAACTCTGGCGTTCAAATGCCAGAAAAGGGTAAGAAAGTGGCGTTAAATGCCCAATGGGTAGCCAAATCTGGCGTTCAAACGCCAGAAAAGGGCTGCAATCTGGCGTTAAATGCCCAAAAAGCATCCAACCCTGGCGTTCAAACGCCACAAAGGGGTCAGACACTTGCAAGTGCTGATAACAACCCCCTTAAGTAGGCTTCTTCAACCACTTCTGTAGGGAATAAACCTACAGCAACTAAGGTTGAAGAATATAAAGCCAAGATGCCTTATCCTCAGAAGCTCCGCCAAGCGGAACAGGATAAACAATTTGCCCGCTTTGCAGACTATCTTAGGAATCTTGAAATAAAGATCCCGTTTGCAGAGGCACTTGAGCAAATACCCTCTTATGCTAAGTTCATGAAAGAGATCTTAAGTCATAAGAAGGATTGGAGAGAAACTGAAAAAGTGTTTCTCACTGAAGAATGCAGTGCAGTCATTCTGAAAAGCTTACCAGAGAAGCTTCAAGATCCAGGGAGCTTTATGATACCATGCACAATAGAGGGTGCTTGTACTAAGACAGCTCTATGTGACCTTGGAGCAAGTATCAACCTAATACCTGCATCCACTATCAGAAAGCTTGGGTTGACTGAAGAAGCCAAACCAACCCGGATATGTCTTCAACTTGCTGATGGCTCCATTAAATACCCATCAGGCATAATTGAGGACATGATTGTCAAGGTTGGGCCATTTGTCTTTCCTACTGACTTTGTAGTGCTGGAAATGGAGGAGCACAAGAGTGCAACTCTGATTCTAGAAAGACCTTTCCTAGCAACTGGACGAACTCTCATTGATGTCCAAAAAGGGGAAGTGACCCTGAGAGTCAATGAGGATGAGTTCAAGTTAAATGTTGTCAAAGCTATGCAGCATCCAGACACGTCAAATGACTGCATGAGCATTGATATTATTGACTCCCTGGTGGAAGAGGTCAATATGACTGAAAGTCTTGAATCAGAGCTAGAGGACATCTTTAAAGATGTTCAGCCTGATCTGGAAGAATCAGAGGAAATAAAAGAACCTCTGAAAATCCCTCAGAAAGAGGAGAAACCTCCTAAACCCGAGCTCAAACCACTACCACCATCCCTGAAATATACATTTTTGGGAGAGGGTGACACTTTTCCAGTGATCATAAGCTCTGCTCTAAATCCACAGGAAGAGAAAGCACTAATTCAAGTGCTAAGGACACACAAGACAGCTCTTGGGTGGTCCATAAGTGACCTTAAAGGCATTAGCCCAGCAAGATGCATGCACAAGATCCTATTGGAGGATGATGCTAAACCAGTGGTTCAACCACAGAGGCAGCTAAATCCAACCATGAAGGAAGTGGTGTAGAAAGAGGTCACTAAGTTACTAGAGGCTGGGATTATTTATCCTATTTCTGATAGCCCCTGGGTGAGCCCTGTCCATGTTGTCCCCAAGAAGGGAGGCATGACAGTGGTTCATAATGAAAAGAATGAACTGGTACCTACAAGAACAGTTACAGGATGGCGTATGTGTATTGACTACAGAAGGCTCAATACAGCCACCCGAAAGGATCACTTTCCTTTACCATTCATAGACCAGATGCTAGAGAGACTAGCAGGTCATGAATATTACTGCTTTTTGGATGGCTATTCAGGTTACAACCAAATTGCAGTGGATCCTCAGGACCAAGAGAAAATAGCATTCACATGTCCTTCTGGAGTATTTGCTTACAGAAGAATGCCTTTTGGTCTATGCAATGCACCTGCAACCTTTCAGAGGTGCATGCTCTCTATCTTCTCTGATATGGTAGAGAAGTTCCTAGAAGTCTTCATGGATGACTTTTCAGTATTTGGAGACTCATTCAGCTCCTTTCTTGATCATCTAGCACTTGTCTTGAAAAGGTGCCAAGAGACTAACCTGGTCTTAAACTGGGAAAAATGTCACTTTATGGTGACTGAAGGAATTGTCCTTGGGCACAAAATTTCAAGCAAGGGAATAGAGGTGGATCAAGCCAAGTTAGAAGTAATTGAAAAATTACCACCACCTGCCAATGTTAAGGCAATCAGAAGCTTTCTGGGGCATGCAGGATTCTATAGGAGGTTCATAAAGGATTTTTCAAAAATTACAAAACCTCTAAGCAACCTGCTAGCTACTGACACGCATTTGTGTTTAACACAGAGTGTCTGCAGGCGTTTGAGACCCTGAAAGAAAAGCTGGTCACAGCACCAGTCATCTCTGCACCTGACTGGACATTACCATTTGAACTAATGTGTGATGCCAGTGACCATGCCGTTGGTGCAGTGTTGGGACAGAGGCATAACAAGCTTTTGCACGTCATTTACTATGCCAGCCATGTTTTAAATGATGCACAGAAGAATTACACAACCACAGAAAAAGAGTTACTTGCAGTGGTTTACGGCATTGACAAGTTTAGGTCCTATTTAGTAGGTTCAAAAGTGATTGTGTATACTGACCATGCTGCTCTTAAATACCTACTCACAAAGCAGGATTCAAAACCCAGGCTCATAAGATGGGTGTTGCTTCTGCAAGAGTTTGATATAGAAATAAGAGACAGAAAAGGGACAGAGAACCAGGTAGCTGATCACCTGTCCAGGATAGAACCAGTAGCAGGGGCGTCCCACCCTCCTACTGAGATCTCTGAAACCTTTCCGGATGAGCAACTCTTCACGATTCAGGAAGCACCACGGTTTGCAGACAGGAAAAGGAAGAAGCATGAAAGGCTTCTCTCAATACAGAGTCAAATAAAACCCCCACATTCAAACTCTAAGTTTGGTGTTGGAAGGCCACAACCAAACTCTAAGTTTGGTGTTAAGAGACCATCATCATGCTCTAAGTATCAGTGAGGCTCCATGAGAGCCCACTGTCAAGCTACTAACATTAAAGAAGCGCTTGTTGGGAGGCAACCCAATTTTACTTATCTATGTTAATTTCTATTTTCTTTTGTTATTTTATGTTTTCTGTAGGTTAATAATCATGTGAAGTCACAAAAAAAATTGAAAAATAAAAAAAAAATAGAATGAAAAACAGAACACCTTGGAGTAAGGGTAGCAGAATGGGCGTTAAACGCCCAGTCTGGCACCATTCTAGGCGTTTAACGCCAGAAATGGGCACCAGACTGGCGTTTAACGCCAGAAAAGGGCAAAAAGCTGGTGTTAAACACCAGAAATGGGCAGCAACCTGGCGTTTAACGCTAGGATTGGTAGTAGAAGGCGTTTTGCATGCCTAATTAGTGCAGGGATGAGAAATCCTTGACACCTTAGGATCTGTGGACCCCACAGGATCCCCACCAACCTCAACTCACTCTCTCTCACTTCTTCACACCTTTTCATAATACTCTTCCCAAAATAACCTATACCAATCACCTCCATTACTCCTCCAAAACCATCATACAATCCACCTACACCCACCCACTCAAATTCAAACCATCACTCCTTCCTTTTTCACATCATAAAATCCCCCTTGGCCGAATAATTCACACACCTCCACATCCTCCATCTCTTCATGTTCTTATCCTTTCTTCATTCTTATGCTCGAGAATGAGCAAACCTTTTAAGTTTGGTGTGGAAAAGCTTAGCTTTTTTTTCCATAACCATTTATGACACCTAAGGCCGGAGAAACCTCTAGAAAGAGGAAAGGAAAGGCAATTTCTTCCACCTTCGAGTCATGAGAGATGGAGAGATTCATCTCAAAGGTCCATCAAGACCACTTCTATGAAGTTGTGGCTAAGACTCCTCATTGAAGAGGACAAGCCCATCACTAAGAAAAGGATGGAGCAAACAAGAGAGCCCACTCATGGACCTCAACAAGAGCATGAGGAAAATCCTCATCATGAAATCCCTGAGATGCCTCAAGGGATGCATTTTCCTCCACAAAACTATTGGGAGCAAATCAACATCTCCCTAGGAGAATTAAGTTCCAACATGGGACAACTAAGGGTGGAGCACCAAGAGCATTCCATCCTCCTCCGTGAAATTAGAGAAGACCAAAGAACCATGAGAGAGGAGCAACAAAGGCAAGGAAGAGACATTGAGGAGCTCAAGCACTCCATAAGATCTTCAAGAGGAAGAACAAGCCGCCATCACTAAGCTGGACCCGTTCTTTAATTTCCTTGTTTTTTATTTTCTGTTTTTCGAAAATTGTGCTTTATGTTTGTGTCTTTATTACATGATCATTAGTGTCTTAGTGTCTATGCCTTGAAGCTATGAAAATGAATCCATCACCTTTCTTAAAAGAAAAATGTTTTTAATTGAAAAAGAAAAAGAAGCGCATGAATTTCAAATTTTAAAATAGTTTAATTATTTTGATGTGGTGGCAATACTACTGTTTTTCTGAATGAATGCTTGAACAGTGCATATTTTTGAATTTGTTGATTCATGAATGTTAAAATTGTTGGCTCTTGAAAGAATGAAAGAAAAAGGAGAAATGTTATTTGATGATCTGAAAAATCATAAAATTGATTCTTGAAGCAAGAAAAAGCAGTGAATAGAAAGCTTGCATGAAAAAAAAAATATGCGAAAAAAAAAGAGAGAGAAAAGCAAGCAGAAAAAGCCAATACCCCTTTAAACCAAAAGGCAAGAGTGATAAAAAGGATCCAAGGCTTTGAGCATCAGTGGAGAGGAGGGCCTAAAGGAATAAAATCCTGGCCTAAGCGACTAAACCAAGCTGTCCCTAAACATGTGCTTGTGGCGTGAAGGTGTCAAGTGAAAACTTGAGACTGAGCGGTTAAAGTTGTGGTCCAAAGCAAAAAAAAAAAAAGAGAATGTGCTTAAGAGCTCTGGACACCTCTAATTGGGGACTTTAGCAAAGCTGAGTCACAATCTGAAAGGTTCACCCAGTTATGTGTCTGTGGCATTTATGTATTCGGTGGTAATACTGGAAAACAAAATGCTTAGGGTCACAGCCAAGACTCATAAAGTAACTGTGTTCAAGAATCAACATACTTAACTAGGAGAATCAATAACACTATCTGGATTCTAAGTTCCTATAGAAGCCAATCATTCTGAACTTCAAAGGATAAAGTGAGATGCCAAAACTATTCAGAGGCAAAAAGCTAAAAGCCCCGCTCATCTAATTAATACTGATCTTCATAGATGTTTTTGGAATTCATTGTATATTCTCTTCTTTTTATCCCACTTGATTTTTAGTTTCTTGGGGACAAGCAACAATTTAAGTTTGGTGTTGTGATGAGTGGATAATTCATACGCTTTTTGGCATTGTTTTTAGTATGTTTTTAGTATATTCTAGTTAATTTTTATTATGTTTTTATTAGTTTTTCAACTCCTGCAGGTGGTCATCCCGAGTCAGATCCTGATTGTCAGATCCTGAATCGGGATGATGGGACGGTAGATGCGGTGCCTCTTCAGACTCGTCCTTCTTCACCCTGTGATGCTGCAGCTGAGAAATCTTTGGATCCTCTCTGATTATTTTTTGGTGTTTTTGTGTATAGCCCAGCTTGTGGGCTTTGAAATTTTTTATATTTTGTAATTTATGGTTTCTAACTGCTGGATACTTTTAGTTGCTTTTCTGTTAGCAACTTTATTAGTTGAAAAACAAAGTAGCTTCTTAGGCTCTTGAGGTCGACTTTAGGTGGCCTCTTGAGTCTTGTTATTATCATAACCTTGTTTTTTTTATGATATGCTTGTCTGCACCTATCTAACACCTTCTAGGTTTCTTTGGGAGTGCTGGAGACTTATTGTCCGGCCTCTTTTGATTGCCTTCGTACTCTCATACTTGTAGTTTGATTGTAGATTTCTGGGTCCAACTTGTATGCCTTCTGTTGGCCAATTTCTTCATCTCGGCCTGAAGCTTAATCCATTAGTTTAGACATTTGTTCGGTCTCTTTTATGGATTACTTCTTATAACCCTTTTTGTTTTGTGCCGACTTCATCACGTCGGTCCCTTCTAAGTTATTTCTAGTAATCCTCTTTTTGGACCTGGTGCACGAATTGTGAATCACACTTTTCACAACTCGCACCACTAACCAGCAAGTGCACTGGGTCGTCCAAGTAATACCTTACGTGAGTAAGGGTCGAATCCCACGGAGATTGTTGGTTTGAAGCAATCTATGGTTATTTTGCAATTCTTAGTCAGGAAGTCAATTATATTTATCAGTTGAATTGCGAATGAACAAGAGAGCATGGGTTAAAGGTTACTTGTTATGCAGTAATGGAGAATATGTTGCAGTAATGGGTCAAAATAGATACTAATTACTACTATATGACTCCTAAGGTGAACTTCTCTAATGACACTATCACAGAGTTAAAGCAGAAATTGGAATTTAACAACCTTTGTTCTGGGAAATGGGTGTTCCTCTGATCCGTGGGGTGCTTGATTCTTCAAGAGATAACTTCTGGCGCTTCAATTCACTTAAGTCACGCCCTTGCTCCTCTTGTTCTTTAAACATATAGGTCAGTATTTGACTGTGTTCCTTCTGTTCTTTTATTATTTGCTCCATAGCTTCCCGTATCTTGGTGATAGACGTCTCAAGATACTCCCAGTATTCAGATTGAGGGATTTCTGGGAGAAATTTTTGTGTTTTCTTCTTGGTGGGATCATCCTGTGCTTGTTGTTTTTCCATTGATGCTTTGGTGATTGGTTTCTCAACTGAGATATACTCAGTTATTCCCATCCTTACCCCAGCGTCCTTGCAGAGCAGAGAAATCACGTTTGGATAAGCCAACCTGGCTTCTTTAGAATTTTTGTTAGCAATTTTGTAGAGTTCAGCTGAGATCAGCTGATGAACTTCCACTTCTTTTCCCATCATGACGCAATGGATCATCACTGCTCTTTTAACTGTGACTTCAGAACGGTTGCTAGTAGGCAACAGAGAATGCCCAATGAAGTCCAGCCATCCTCTGGCGACTGGTTTGAGATCTTCTCTCTTGAGTTGATTTGGGACACCCTTTGTGTTGGTGGTCCACCTGGCTCCAGGGATACATATGTCCTCTAGAATCTTATCCAGGCCCTTGTCTGTTCTCATCATTCTCCTGTTGAAGGAGTCTGGATCATCTTTCAGCTGAGGTAGCTTTAAGATCTCTCTGATCTTGTCAGGGGTGGTATGAACAATCTTTCCTCTGACCATGGTCCGATATTCATAGAAAGCAGTTCCAGATAGTTTTTGCTTGTCAGTCTGCCACATATTAGCATAGAACTCCTGGATCATATTCCTTCCCACTTACGTTTCAGGATTAGCTAGGACTTCCCAGTTCCTGATTCGAATTTGCTCCTGGATCTCTGGATATTCATCTTCTTTCAGATCAAATCTAACTTCCGAGATCGCTGATCTCAGACCCATTATTTTATTATAATGGTCTGAATGTTCTTTAGATAAGAACTTCCCTTGATTCCAAAAGTGGTTTTGGAACGCTCTCTTTCTTGCCTCTTGGAGTGGGTTATTTTCCTTTAGGAGCCATGATCTTAGTGATCGCGGATAAACACACCAAACTTAGAGGTTTGCTTGTCCTCAAGCAAAAGAAAAGAAAGGAGAGGGAAAGAAGGAGAGCTAGGTGCAATTGTTGATGGGAGGGGAGGGAGGCCGAACTCAAATTTAAAGGGAGGGAAGGTGGGTTTTCGAAAAAAGAGATAAAGATATGATAAAAAGATTGATTTGGAAAAGATAAGATAGAAGATATGATAAGAGAGGATATAGTTTAAAATTGAAAAGATATGAAAGATTTTTGAAAAAGATAAATCTAGATTTTGAAAAAGATAATGTGGAGATTTGAAAAAGATATTAGTTGGAAAAAAATTAGATTTGTTTTGAAAATAGGATTTGAAAAGAGTTGGATTGAATTTGCAAAGAGGCTTGGTGCTTATGGATTAAGATACATTTGATATTTTTAAAGTAGGATTTTTAGAAATTAGGGATTTTAGAAATCAGGGTTCTTAACATGTTTATGCAAGAAATCATGAATTGAAGTATGAAAATCAAGATTAGAATGAAAAAATATGAAGAAAAATGAGTTTGCCTCCTCCCTGCCATCCTGGCGTTTGAACGCCCAAACACTGCCTGTTTTGGGTGTTCAATGCCCAAATGCTGTTCTCCTGGGCGTTCAATGCCCAGTTGTTGCCCTTTTCTGGCGTTGAACGCCAGATTGCTATCCTTACTGGCGTTCAGCGCCCACTGGCTGCCCCTTTTGGGCGCTGAACGCCCAGAATGGGCTCTTACTGGCGTTTTCTTGCCAGTGAGCTCTTTTTCTCTGTTTTGTGTGCATATTCCTTCTGTAACCCTGTGAACTTATGCAATTGATTCTTTACCTTGTTATCAATGAACTCTATATAAACAAATAAAAATAAAAATAGAAATGGGGTAAAATGCTTAGAGGATTGATGCCCTATGGCTGGGTTGCCTCCCAGCAAGCGCTTCTTTATTGTCTTTAGCTGGACCTTGCTGAGCTTTTAGTCTAGCTTCAGCCTTGAGCACTCTTGCTCAATGTTGCCTTCAAGATAATGCTTGATTCTCTGTCCATTGACAATGAACCTCTTATCAGAATCAATATCTTGAAGCTCCACATAACCATATGGTGATACACTTGTAATCACGTATGGTCCCCTCCACCGAGATTTCAATTTCCCGGGGAATAGCCTGAGTCTAGAGTTGAACAGCAGAACCTTCTGTCCTGGCTCAAAAATTCTAGATGACAGCTTTCTGTCATGCCACTTTTTTTATTTCTCTTTATAAAGCTTGGCATTTTCGAAAGCTGTGAATCTGAATTCCTCTAGCTCATTTAGCTGGAGCAATCTTTTTTCTCCAGCTAATTTGGCATCAAAGTTTAGGAATCTGGTTGCCCAGTAGGCTTTATGTTCCAGTTCCACGGGTAGGTGACATGCCTTACCATACACAAGTTGGTATGGAGAGGTCCCTATAGGGGTCTTGAATGCTGTTCTGTAAGCCCACAGAGCATCATCCAAGCTCCGTGCCCAATCCTTTCTACGGGTACTTACTGTCCGTTCTAGGATTCTCTTTAATTCTCTGTTAGAGACTTCAGCTTGCCCATTAGTTTGTGGATGATATGGAGTAGCCACCTTATGGCGAATTCCATACCGAACCATGGTAGAGTAAAGTTGTTTATTGTAGAAGTGAGTGCCCCCATCACTGATGAGTACTCTAGGGACACCAAACCTGCTAAAGATATGTTTCTGGAGGAACTTCAACACTGTTTTAGTATCATTGGTGGGTGTGGCAATGGCCTAAACCCATTTTGATACATAGTCAACTGCCACCAGAATATAAGTGTTTGAGTATGATGGTGGGAAAGGTCCCATGAAGTCAATTCCCCATACGTCAAACAACTCAATTTCCAAGATTCCTTGTTGAGGCATGGCATAACCATGAGGCAGATTACGAGCTCTTTGGCAACTGTCATAGTTACGTACAAACTCTCGAAAATCTTTATAGAGTGTGGGCCAATAGAAGCCACATTGGAGGACCTTGGTGGCTGTTCGCTCACCTCCGAAATGGCCTCCATATTGAGATCCATGGCAATGCCACAGGATCCTCTGTGCTTCTTCTCTAGGCACACACCTACGGATTATTCCGTCTGCACATCTCTTAAAGAGATAAGGTTCATCCCACAAGTAGTACTTTGCATCAGTAATTAATTTCTTCTTTTGTATCCTGTTGTACTCCTTGGGTATGAACCTTGCAGCTTTATAGTTTGCAATATCGGCAAACCATGGTGTTTCCTGAATGGCAAACAAATGCTCATCCAGAAAGGTCTCAGAGATCTCAAGAGAGGGGGGCGTCCCTTCTACTGGCTCTATCCGGGACAGATGATCAGCTACTTGGTTTTCTGTCCCTTTTCTGTCTCTTATTTCTATATCAAACTCTTGCAGAAGCAACACCCATCTGATGAGCCTGGGTTTTGAATCCTGCTTTGTGATTAGATATTTAAGAGCAGCATGATTAGTATACACAATCACTTTTGATCCTACTAAGTATGATCTGAACTTGTCAATGGCGTAAACCACTGCAAGTAATTCTTTTTCTGTGGTTGTGTAATTTTTTTGGGCATTATTTAGAACGCGACTAGCATAATAAATGACGTGCAGAAGCTTGTCATGCCTCTGTCCCAACACTGCACCAATGGCGTGATCACTGGCATCACACATTAGCTCAAATGGTAATGTCCAGTCTGGTGCAGAAATAACTGGTGCTGTGACCAGCTTAGCTTTCAGCGTTTCAAATGCCTGCAGGCACTCTGTGTCAAACACAAATGGCGTGTCAGCAGCTAGCAGATTGCTTAGAGATTTTACGATTTTTGAAAAATCCTTTATAAACCTCCTATAGAATCCTGCATGCCCCAGAAAGCTTCTGATTGCCTTAACATTGGCAGGTGGTGGTAATTTTTCAATTACCTCTATTTTTGCTTGATCCACCTCTATTCCCTTGTTTGAGATTTTATGCCCAAGGACAATCCCTTCAGTAACCATGAAGTGACATTTTTCCCAATTTAAAACTAGGTTGGTCTCTTGGCATCTCTTCAAAACAAGTTTCAGGTGATCAAGACAGGAGCTGAATGAGTCTCCATATACTAAGAAGTCATCCATGAAGACTTCCAGAAATTTTTCCACCATATCAGAGAAAATAGAGAGCATGCATCTCTGGAAGGTTGCAGGCGCATTACACAGCCCAAATGGCATCCTCCTATAAGCAAACACTCCAGATGGACATGTGAATGCTGTTTTCTCTTGATCCTGAGGATCTACTGCAATCTGGTTATAGCCTGAGTAGCCGTCCAAAAAGCAGTAATAATCATGACCTGCTAATCTTTTTAGCATCTGGACTATGAATGGTAAAGGAAAATGATCCTTTCTGGTGGCTGTATTGAGCCTTCTGTAGTCAATACACATGCGCCACTCTGTAACTGTTCTTGTAGGAACCAGTTCATTTTTTTCATTATGAATCACTGTCATGCCTCCCTTTTTTGGGACGACTTGGACAGGGCTCACCCAGGAGCTATCAGAAATAGGATAAATAATCCCAGCCTCTAGTAATTTGGTGACCTCTTTCTGCACCACTTTTTTCATGGCTGGATTTAGCCGCCTCTGTGGTTGAACCACTGGTTTAGCGTTATCCTCCAATAAGATTTTGTGCATGCATCTAGCTGGGCTTATGCCTTAAGGTCACCTATGGACCACCCAAGAGCTGTCTTGTGTGTCCTTAGCACTTGAATAAGTGCTTCCTCTTCCTGTGAATTTAAGGCAGAGCTTATGATCACTGGAAAAGTGTCACCTTCTCCCAGAAATGCATATTTCAAGGATGGTGGTAATGGCTTGAGCTCGGGTTTAGGAGGTTTTTCTTCTTCCAGAAGAATTTTCAGAGGCTCTTTCATGTCCTCTGACTCTTCTAAATCAGGCTGAGCATCTTTAAAGATGTTTTTCAACTCTGATTCGAGACTCTCAGCCATGTTGATCTCTTCTACCAAAGAGTCAATAAGATCAACTTTCATGCAGTCTGTTGATGTGTCTGGATGCTGCATGGCTTTGACAGCGTTCAACTTAAACTCATCATCATTGACTCTCAGGGTTATTTCCCCCTGTTGGACGTCAATGAGGGATCGTCCAGTTGCTAGGAAGGGTCTTCCTAGAATGAGAGTAGCACTCTTGTGCTCCTCCATTTCTAGCACAACGAAGTCAGTGGGAAAGGCGAATGGCCCAACCCTGACAATCATGTCTTCAATCACGCCTGATGGGTATTTAGTGGAGCCATCAGCAAGTTGAAGACATATCTGGGTTGGTTTAACTTCTTCAGTTAAACCAAGCTTTCTAATAGTGGATGCAAGTATTAAGTTGATGCTTGCCCCGAGATCGCATAAAGCTGTCTTGGTGCAATTACCCTCTAATATGCATGGTATCAGAAAACTCCCAGGGTCTTTAAGCTTTTCAGGAAAGCTCTTCAGAATGACTGCACTATATTCTTCAGTGAGGAGAACTCTTTCTGTTTCTCTCCAATCCTTTTTATGACTCAAGATCTCTTTCATGAACTTGGCATAAGAAGGTATTTGCTCAAGTGCTTCTGTGAATGGAATCTTTATTTCAAGAGTCCTGAGGTAATCTGCAAAGCGAGCAAATTGCTTATCCTGCTCCTCTTTCTGGAGTTTTTGAGGATAAGGTATCTTGGCTTTATATTCCTCAACCTTAGTTGCTGCAGGTTTATTGCCTACAGAAGTGGTTGAAGAAGCCTTTTTAGAGGGGTTGTTATCAGCATTTGTGTGTGTTTGATCCCTCACTGGCAATTGAGTGCCAGGGTTAGAAACTGGAGTGACGTTAGATGCCAACTCCTTGTCTGTTCCTGGCGTCTGAACGCCAGAAATGTGCCCATTTTAGGCGTTCAGCGCCAGATCTTGCCCATGTTGGGCGTTCAACGCCAGATCCTTGCCTATTTCTGGCGTTGAATGCCAGTTCTGCCTTGTTTCTGGCGTTGAATGCCAGTCCTGAGCATGGTCTGGGCGTTAAGCGCCAGTCTTCCACCAAATTTCTGGCGTTTTAGTTCCAGAATTATTTTTCCCTGGGCTCTTACTGTCCTCAGGTGAATTTTGGGTGGTTTGCTCATTTCTTAGCTTTTTGCTGCCTTGAGGTGGGGTATTTAATGTTTTCCCACTTCTTAGTCGAACTGCTTGGCATTCTTCTGTTATTTGCCTTGATAGCTGCTGCTTTGTTTGCTTAAACTATTCGTCCATATGTATATTAGCCATCCTTGTCTCTTGTAGTCTATCTTTGAATTCGGCTAACTGCTTTGTTAGAAAGTCCAATTGCTGATTGAATTCAGCAGCTTGTTTTACAGGACTGAGTTCAGCAGTTGCTGTTTTAACCTCTTCTTTCATGGAAGGGTCACTGCTTAGGTACAGATGCTGATTCCTGGCAACTGTATCAATGAGCTCTTGAGCCTCTTCAATTGTCTTTCTCATGTGGATAGATCCACCAGCTGAGTAATCTAGAGACATATGAGCTCCTTCAGCAAGCCCATAATAGAAGATGTCTAACTAAACCCACTTTGAAAACATTTCAGAAGGGCATTTTCGTAGCATCTCTTTGTATCTCTCCCATGCATCATAAAGAGATTCACTATCTCCTTGTTTAAAGCCTTGGATGTCCAGCCTTAGCTGTGTCATCCGTTTTGGGGGAAAGTATTAATTCAGGAATTTTTCTGTCAGCTGTTTCCATGTCCTTATGCTGGCCTTAGGTTGGTTATTCAACCACCTCTTAGCTTGATCTTTTATAACAAATGAAAACAGTAATAGTCTGTAGATATCCTGATCTATTTCTTTATCATGTACTGTGTCAGCAATCTGTAGAAACTGTGCCAGAAACTCTGTAGGTTCTTCCTGTGGAAGACCGGAATACTGGCAACTTTGCTGCACCATGATAATGAGTTGAGGATTCAACTCAAAGCTACTGACTCCAATGGAGGGTATGCAGATGCTACTCCCATATGAAGCAGTAGAGGGGTTAGAATATGACTCCAGAGTCCTCCTGGATTGTTCATTTTCGCTTAGGTCCATGATGGAGAAAGGGAGATGATGTAAAATAGAGAAAATATTTTTATTTATTTATTTATTTATTTTTTGAAAATAAGATAAAAATAAATAAAAATGGTGAAGATTTTTGAAAAATTGAGGAGAGAGGAAGTGGTTAGGAAATATTATTTTGAAAAAGATATGATTTGGAAAAGATTTTAAATTTTGAAAAAAAATCTGAATTTTAGAAATAAATTTTGAAAATTTGTTTTAGAAATAGAGAGAAAAGATATTTTTGAATTTAGTGAGGAAAGAGAAAAACAATAAAATAGCACAAGATTTAAATTTTTTAGATCTAATGCTCCTAGTTTTCAAAAATTTTGGAGGGAAAACACCAAGGAACACCAAACTTAAAAATTTTAAGATCAAGACACAAGGAAAACTCAAGAACACTTCGAAGACTCACAAGAACACAAGAACATGAAGGAAGAACACCAAACTTAAAATTTTTAGAAAACCAAACTAAAATTTTCGAAAAACACAGAAAAATCAATAAGAAAACACCAAACTTAAAGTTTGGCACATGATTTAATAGAAAAATTATTTTTGAAAAAGATTTTAAAAGAGAAAATAAGGATTCTAAAATTTTAACACGACAATAATAAGAGACTCTAAACTAAAAAGGAAAATTTTTCCTAATCTAAGCAACAAAATAAACCGTTAGTTGTCCAAACACGAACAATCCCCGGTAACGGCGCCAAAAACTTGGTGCACGAATTGTGAATCACACTTTTCACAACTCGTACCACTAACCAGCAAGTGCACTGGGTCGTCCAAGTAATACCTTACGTGAGTAAGGGTCGAATCCCACGGAGATTGTTGGTTTGAAGCAATCTATGGTTATTTTGCAATTCTTAGTCAGGAAGTCAATTATATTTATCAGTTGAATTACGAATGAACAAGAGAGCATGGGTTAAAGGTTACTTGTTATGCAGTAATGGAGAATATGTTGGAGTTTTGGAGATGCTTTGTCTTCTGAACCTCTGCTTTCCTTTGTCCTCTGATTCACGCACGCACGTCCTTCTATGGCAAGCTGTGTGTTGGGGCATCACCGTTGTCAATGGTTACATCCCCTCCTCTTGTGAAAATGATCCAAATGCTCTGTCACAGCACGGCTAATCATCTGAGGTTCCCGATCGTGCTGGAATAGGATTCACCCTTCTTTTGCGTCTGTCACTACGCCCAACACTCGCGAGTTTGAAGCTCGTCACAGTCATTCAATCCCTGAATCCTACTCGGAATACCACAGACAAGGTTTAGACTTTCCGGATTCTCATGAATGCCGCCATCAATCTAGCTTATACCACGGAGATTCTGATTAAGGAATCTAAGAGATATTCATTCAATCTGATGTAGAACGGAGGTGATTGTCAGACACACGTTCATGGATTGAGGAAGGTGATGAGTGTCACTGATCATCACCTTCTCCATAGTTAGGCGCGAATGGATATCTTAGATAGGAACACGCATGTTTGAATGGAAAACAAAAATACTTGCATTAATTCATCGAGACACAGCAGAGCTCCTCACCCCCAACAATGGAGTTTAGAGACTCATGCCGTCAAAGAGTACAAAGTTTAGATCTAAAATGTCATGAGATACAAAATAAGTCTCTAAAAGTTGTTTAAATACTAAACTAGTAGCTTAGGTTTACAAAAAGTGAGTAGACTATGACAGATGGTACAGAGATCCACTTCTGGGGCCCACTTGGTGTGTGCTGGGGCTGAGATTTAAACATTTCACATGCATAAGGATGTTTTGGGCGTTCAACGCCAGGTTTGGATCCATTTCTGGCGTTGAACTCCAACTTTTAATCCTTTTCTGGCGCTGGACGCCAGAATTGGGCAGAGAACTGGCGTTGAACGCCAATTTACGTCATCTATCCTTGAGCAAAGTATGGACTATTATATATTGCTGGAAATCCCTGGATGTCTACTTTCCAACGCAATTGGAAGCGCACCATTTTGAGTTCTGTAGCTCCAGAAAATCCACTTTGAGTGTAGGGAGGTCAGAATCCAACAACATCAGCAGTCCTTTTTCAGCCTGAATCAGATTTTTGCTCAGCTCCCTCGATTTCAGCCAGAAAAATACCTGAAATTACAGAAAAACACACAACTCATAGTAAAGTCCAGAAATATGAATTTTTCCTAAAAACTAATGAAAATAAACTAAAAACTAACTAAAACATACTAAAAACTATATGAAATTAACCCCAAAAAGCGTATAAAATATCCGCTCATCAGGACCTTTGTCAGGTCTCTTTTAGGGATTACTTTTTATAACTTTTTGTTTTGGGTCGACTTCATCACGTCGGTCCCTTCTAAGTTATTTCTAGCAATCCTCTTTTTGGACCTTTGTCAGGTCTCTTTTAGGGATTACTTTTTATAACTTTTTATTTTGGGTCGACTTCATCACGTCGGTCCCTTCTAAGTTATTTCTAGCAATCCTCTTTTTGGACCTTTGTCAGGTCTCTTTTAGGGATTACTTTTTATAACTTTTTGTTTTGGGTCGACTTCATCACGTCGGTCCCTTCTAAGTTATTTCTAGCAATCCTCTTTTTTAGGGCTGGCCATGCCTCTTTCCAGGGATTTACTTTTTATAACTTTGGTTTTTGTGGTCGACTAGTCCGACTTCTTCTATTAAGTTATTTTTAGCAACCCATTTTTATTAAGACCTCGTCAGGTCCTTTCTATGGATCACTTTCGATAACTTCTTGCATTATTCTGTTTTTGTCGCCTTTTCATCTTTGCCAATTTCGTATAAATTGGGTTTGATCCCTGTTGGTCAACCTTTTGATGAATTTGGTTTTCATCTTTGTTGGTCTTGACCGTGATCGTGCAGTAAATTTGATTTTCACTTTCTTCCGATTTGTAGCTTTATAATCGAGCGATGAATTTTTTGCGTTTCAGATTAATGCGTCTTGATAAAGGATTTGTAGAAAATCTGAAAAACTTTATTCAAAATAGAAAATATGCAAATATATACATGTGAGAGTTTTACTCCTCTAAGTTAGGTATTTTACGAATCTTGGCTGGTGCCTCATTAAAAAACCTTTTCAGAAAAAAGAGTTCACCTTATCCTAAGATCCTTATTACCTCTAACTATAATACCTTCGTAGGTTGCAAGCGTGCCATGACCTGGGAAGCTCTCGCCCTTCGAGTTCAGACAGTCTATAGTAGCCCTTTCCAAGTACTTCTATGACTCGGTAGGGTCCTTTCCAGTTTACTGCTAGCTTTCCTTCTCCAGGTCGAGTTGTTCCGATATCATTTCGGATTAGGATGAGATCGTTCTCGGCAAAACCTCGCGGCACTACCTTTTGATTGTATCTTGAAGCCATTCGACGTTTTAATACCTCTTCCTTGATCCAAGCTCTTTCTCGGATCTCTGGAAGTAGGTCGAGTTCTTCCCTTTGAAGTTGGGAGTTGGCCTCTTCATTGTAGTGGATCACTCTGGGCGACCCTTCTTTGACCTCCACTGGGATCATTGCCTCCATTTCGTAAGCTAACCGGAAGGGTGATTCCTTTGTGGTGGAGTGTGGAGTTGTCTGATATGCCCAGAAGACTTTTGGGAGCTCTTCGGCCCAGGCTCCCTTTGCATCCTGTAATCTCCGTTTTAGCCCGACTAATATGACTTTGTTGGCAGCTTCTGCTTGTCCATTGGCCTGGGGGTGTTCTACGGATGTAAATTGGTATTTTATATTCAGATCGGCCACCAGCTTTTTGAAGCCTGCGTCTGTAAATTGAGTGCCATTGTCTGTGGTTATAGAGTATGGAACCCCAAACCTTGTGACAATGTTTCTATATAGGAATTTTCGACTTCTTTGAGCAGTGGCGTTAGCTAGGGGTTTCGCCTCGATCCATTTTGTGAAATAGTCTACCCCTACTATGAGAAATTTGACTTGTCCTGAACCTTGAGGAAAGGGTCCGAAAAGATCGAGTCCCCATTTTGCGAATGGCCAGGGTGAGGTTATGCTGATGAGCTCCTTTGGCGGGGCAATGTGAAAGTTGGCATGTTTCTAACATGGTGGACATGTCTTCACGAATTCTGTTGCTTTTTTTTGTAAAGTCGGCCAATAGAATCCGTCTCGGAGTACTTTTTTGGTAACTGCCTGTGCTCCGAGATGGTTGCCACAAATACCACTGTGTACCTCTTCTAAAACTTTTTTTGTGTTGGAAGTAGGCACGCATTTTAATAGTGGTGTTGAAATCCTTCTATTATATAGAGTATTATTTATGATGGTGTAGTATTGTGCTTCCTATTTTAACCTCTTTGCCTCCTTCTTATCTGTAGGGAGTGTTTTTGTTTTGAGGTAATTAATTATAGGAGCCATCCATCCTTGATCCAGACTTGTTATGGCTAGGACCTTTTCTTCTTCCGAGATTGACGGGTTCTACAGCATCTCTTGGATAAGGCTTCTATTGTTGCCCCCTGATTTGGTGCTGGCTAATTTTGAGAGTGCATCAGCTCGAGCATTCTGTTCTCGGGGTATGTGGCGGACCTCATATTTCCCAAGTTGTCCGAGATTTTTCTTGGTCTTGTCCAAGTACTTTTTCATGGTGGGATCTTTGGCTTGGTAGCTTGACGTGACAGAAATTGGCGAGTTAAAAAATTGTTATAAGAGATATGTTGCAAGTACAGTTCTTAACCAACCAAAAATCCGTTTATCAATTTAGAAGGGTTGTCACAAAATTAAAATTAAAATACTGGGAGTATGAATCCCAGGTCGTCTCCCAACGAGTTGCAGAAAGATGTGCTAATTTATTAATCAGATATTTTCAAAAATGGTTTGAGTTGATAAACATGAAATTAAATTAGAGAATTTATGTAATTTAAATAAAAACCTTGACTGGGAGTAGATTAGTTGGAAGCCCTATTCTTGTTGGAATACTCTCAAGATTAATTGATAATTAAAGGTTGTTTTGCTTAGTTATTCCTTACTAGGTAGAGGAAAGTCAAGCAAGTTGGAAAGTTATTTCTATTCACAAGTTCCAATCCTTCCCCTTGGAAAGGATTAGTGTCAGTGACTAGAGGACAATCCAACAATAAACCCAATTACAATTTTTCTCTTGAGTATTCCAACTCAAGGTCTCCTTTCAATCAACTCCCAATCAAGTTATGGAACTTCTCGCTCATTATGAATGTAAACTCCATAACATAAGAAAGGGAAATAAAGAAAGACATGATAAATAATAATCAAAAGATCAATTAAAAATAAAAATGATTCTTGTATTAATAAATTCTAAAAATAATCCAATAGTGATTCTGAATAAATAAAGACATGGAAGAGTAAGAGACAAGTAAGGAAACAAATTAGAATGACGAAGTCTTGACGGAGGTAATAACTCTTCTCAATGTCCCAATCCAAAAAGCAATAAAATCAAAATCCTAAGAACTATGAATGTGTAGAGAGAAAACCTAGGGGAGAGGTAAAATCAGATCTAAAACTAAAACTATGCAGAATGAATATTCTCCCTTTTGTCTCTGCATGTTCCCTGGCTCTAATCTGCTTTTCTGGGCCGAAAATTGGGTCAAAATAGGGCCCAAAATCGCCCCCAGCAAATTCTGCAGATTCTGCAGATCGCACATGTCACGCGATCGCGTCATCCAGGCGTTTGCGTCATCCAGCGTTTTGCCTTGCCACGCGTGCGCGTCGTCCACGCCTTCGCGTCACTGGTGTAGTTTTCAATCCGCGCAGTCGCGTGATCCATGCGTCCGCGTCACTACAATTTCTTCTATGTCGCGCGGTCGCGTGAGCCATGCATCCGCGTCACTTCTCGCTGGTTATCTCCTTAATTTCTTGTGTTCCTTCCATTTTTGCAAGCTTTCTTTCTAATCTCCAAGTCATTCATGCCCTATAAAGCATGAAACACTTAACACACAGATCACGGCATCGAATAGAATAAAGGATAATTAAAATACAAAATTAAAAGTCTCTAGGAAGCAAGTTTTCAACTGTAAAGTATTTTCAGGAAGGAATTATAAATGCATGCTTATTTAATGAATAAGTGGGTAAAGATTTGATAAAAACACACAATTAAACACAATATAAACCATAAAATAATGGTTTATCATAGCTCCCTGCTATTTGTGAGGTGACTACTTGTGAGTCACTGAAGATGGTAAGCTTTTGAGCTCCAACCTCCTTGGCCAGCTTCAAACCAGCTAGTAGTGCTTCATATTTGGCTTGATTGTTTGAAGCGGGGAAACCGAATTCGAGGGAAAGTTCAATTTGGGTTCTCTGGTCGCTTTCTAGTATCACGCCTGCGCCACTTCCCGTTTTATTTGAAGAACCGTCTACGTATAGAGTCCATTCTGTAGGGTTTTCTAGGGTGTCCGTAAAGTTAGAAAGGAAGTCAGCCAGATACTGTGATTTAATGGCTATCCGAGCTTCATATTGAAGGTGGAATTCAGACAACTCGACTGCCCATTGCAAGATTCTTCCTACTAAGTCTGTATTCTGTAAGATTCTTTTTATGGGCTGATTGGTCCGAACCCTGATGATGTGGGCTTGGAAATGCGAGCAAAGTCGTCGAGATGTTAGTATGAGAGAATATGCAAACATCTCTATTTCTTGGTAATTCAGTTCGGACCCTTGTAGCGCTTTGCTAATGAAGTATATAGGTTGTTGTCCGTTGTTGTCTTCTCGGACCAGTGCTGAGGCTATGGCCCGGTTTCCTACTGCGAGGTATAGTACAAGTGGTTCTCCTTCCTGTGGTCGAGTTAGAATAGGTGGTTGTCCCAAGAACCTTTTGAAGTCCTGGAAGGCCTGCTCGCACTCCGTTGTCCATTCGAACCTCTTTCTCTTCCGTAGAGTGGCATAGAAGGGTAGAGATTTTATTGCCGATCCGGCTAGGAATCTGGACAAGGCTGCCAGTCTTCCATTGAGTTGTTGTACCTCTTTGACACAGGTCGGACTCTTAATGTCAAGTATAGCCTGGCATTTATCCAGATTTGCCTCGATTCCTCTTTGTGTGAGCATAAAACCCAAGAATTTACCAGCTTCTACCGTGAAGGTGCATTTTGCCGGGTTAAGTCGCATGCCATGCCTTCTTATAGTGTCGAACACTTGGGTGAGGTCGGACAACAACGACTCTTCACTTTGTGTTTTTATTATGTCGTCTACGTAAAATTCCATGACTTTTCCGATGTGGTCCGCGAAGACCTTATTCATTAGTCTTTGATAAGTGGCTCCTGCGTTTTTGAGTCCGAATGGCATGACAATGTAGCAGTAGTTTGCTTTCGGGGTTAAGAACGAGGTTTTTTCTTGGTCAGGAGGGTACATTGGGATTTGATTATATCCCGAGTAGGCATCCATAAACGAAAGGTATTTGTATCCGGAGGAGGCATCCACCAGGGCGTCGATATTTGGGAGTGGATAATGATCTTTTGGGTAGGCTTTATTGAGATTAGTGTAGTCGGTGCACATCCGTCACTTTCCATTTGATTTTTCCACCAAGACGATGTTAGCTAGCCATAGCGGGTATTTGACTTCCCTTATGAATCCTGCCTCTAGTAGAGCTTGTACTTGCTCCTCCACAGCTTGTGATCGTTCGGGTCTGAGCTTTCTGCGTCTCTGCTGTACTGGCCGAGATCCTGGGTAAACTGCCAACTTTTGGCACATTAACTTGGGGTCTATGCCTGGCATGTCTGTAGCCTTCCATGCAAAGAGGTTGACATTGTCTCTTAAGGACTGTATGAGTGACTCCTTTATGTCTCCTTTTAGGATTGTGCCGATATTGGTTGTTTTGTCTGGGGCATCTCCGATCTGGACTTTTTCTATTTTGCCTTCGAGTTGTGGACAAAGTTCTTCCCGCCCTCAAACTCTTCCAAGTTCAATGGTGTGGAAATTTTCTCCTCCGCCTCTGAGGTTTAGACTTTCGTTGTAACAGCGGCATGCTATCTTCTGATCTGCTTTTTTCGTAGCTATTCCTTCTGTGGTTGGGAACTTCATGCACAGGTGTGGAGTTGAGACTACTACGCCAAGCTAATTTAACATTGTCTGACCTATTAGGGCATTGTAGGCTGAACTCACATCGACCACGATGTAGTCTATTGATGAGCGGATAATTTATACGCTTTTTGGCATTGTTTTTAGGTAGTTTTTAGTATATTTTATTCACTTTTTATTAGTTTTTATTCAAAATTCATATTTCTGGACTTTACTATGATTTTTGTGTTTTTTCTATGATTTTAGGTATTTTCTGGCTGAAATTGAGGGACCTGAGCAAAAATCTGATTCAGAGGCTGAAAAAGGACAGCAGATGCTATTGGATTCTGACCTCCCTGCACTCGAAATTGATTTTCTGGAGCTATAGAAGTCCAATTGGCATGCTCTCAATTGCGTTGGAAAGTAGACATCCTGGGCTTTCCAGAAATATATAATAGTCCATACTTTGCTCGAGTTGAAATCACGCAAACTGGCGTTTAACGCCAACTTTCTACCCTATTATGGCGTTAAACGCCAGAACTGGCATAAAAACTGCCAGAACCGGTTTTTCTATCGGTAAAGAAATACAAAAATATGATCGCGTTGTAAGTATAGCTTCTAAACCAATAGAAAATCCTTTTGTACAAACGTTTTGGTTGTCACAAGTAACAAACCCCTTTAAAATTGATAACCGAAGTATTTAAACCTCGGGTTGTCTTCTTAAGGAACTGCAGGGAGGTGTTCTTATTATTGGTTATGAGTTATGTAAATTGGGGGTTGTGAAAGTAAGGAACAAGTAATTTAAATGACAAGTAAAATAAATAAATAACTGTAAAATAAACTCTTGGCAAGGTATGAAAATTCGGAAGTCCTATCCTAGTTATCCTTATCAATGGTGATGAGAATTATATTTTTCTCCCACTAAGTCAAACTCTAACTATGAAGGTAAGTCAAGTGGATAAATCAATTTAACACCTAAAGTCCTAGTCAACCCCTAAGGAAAGACTAGAGTTATAAGAATTTAATACCTAAAGTCCTAGTCAACCCCTAAAGTCCTAGAGTTTATTGGGTTAATCACTCTATTCTTTTTCTATCCTTACTTTCTATAACTTTGTTTTTCATCTAACCAATCAACAATTATAGAATACAGACATACAAAAATCATGAGGTCTTATTCAAGGTTGTAATGGGGCCAAGGTAAAGGTAAGAGTATATGTATAAGGCTAAGTGAGCTAATAAGCGAATCCTTGATTAGTCTAAGATCTCACCTAACATACATACTTTATAAATCAAAGTCTCTTAACCTATTTGTCCAAATTTTCCCTCTTTGTATTGCAAACTCATGTATTAATTTTAATTTTGTCCCATGTGCATTGATTCTTTTTATTTTGCATTTGGAGAATTTTTGTATCCCCTTATTTAAATACTGGAAATTTTTTTTTCAATCAATGCACATGATAATTCAATTGTTTTGATTTTACATGAGCATGTTTCCCAAATTTTTATTTTGAAACATCTTATTCTTTAAATTTCTACTTTGTTTCTATCATCCCATGTTCCCATAAAGTTCCCCATACTTAAATAATACACAATTTCTATCTTAAACTAACCAGGGATTCAACTTGGGATTTTTATTTTGTTTTTCTGCTTAAGGCTAGTAATGTGGTTTATAGAACAAGAGGGGATTAAAAAGCTCAAAGGGGGCTAACAAGGGTGATGTAAAAGGTAGGCTGATTTGGGATAAGTGAGGAAAAATTCAAATGATGGCCTCAATCATCTCCTGGTATGTATCTATATTCTATAATTGGACATATAGATTAAAACAAAGTAAAGAACGTCAGAATGAAAAAGAAGGGCAAAACACACAGGAATGAAATTTATAGTTTGAATGTAACCATACAATTAAGCTCAAAACTCACAGGTTGTGTGTTCACTAGCTCAAAAATCATATATCAGTTATACATGTCATGCAAGTAAAAATTAAGAGTTCCCATTATTCTCAATGTAAATCTTAGGGTGGCCCTTAAAATCTTAGTGTTGTTCCTTGATGAAATGTTGTTAACTAACTAACATGTAATGCTATATATACAAGGTGTGTGGATTGTTTTAATTTACTGAAGTCTCTAGTTTACTTCCTTTTTATTTTCAATTAAACCAAACTATCATATGCTAAAAGGGTAAACTATACTAATTAATCCACATATTCTATAACTAATAGGTTTAGAATTGCAAACCAAACTAAATGGCTAAAATATGAACTAAAGTGCAAAATGTGGAAATAAAATAAAAATATAGCAAAAGAACAATGTATAAGTACTGAAAAATAAATATAAAAATAAAGATAAAGATACAGAAAAATAAATAAAATAAGATAAAAAAAAAGAGTCTGTAGTGGTTCACCAAAAAAATACGCCAGGGATGACGACCTTCCCACACTTAAAATAAAGCATCGTCCTCAATACTCACTCAAGCTGGGTGTGAAGGAGTGTCATCATTGGAAGGATGGGCTGCTGGAGTCTCTGAGGTGGCCTGAAGGTCTGCAGACTGGATGAGGGTAGGAGGATCTGTCTGCTGCAGTGGGGGTGCTGACTGGATAGGAATCTCTGGGTCTGCAGCCTGAATCTGGTGTGGCTCCTCCTGCTGTGACGCAGCCTGCTCCGGTCCTGCCTGCTCAGCCTCTCTCTGTGCATGTGTCTCATCCTCATGCTCCTCCACCTCCTTCTCAGATGGCTCTGATGGTGTGTCAGGCTCGGAGGGTATGTTGCCGCCAGATTGGATCATCAACTTGAGGTGCTCATAGCGTCGCTTGTTGCGATGCTCAGATCTCTCATATCGCCGCCGGTTGCGGTGCTCCATCTGGTCCAGCTGCTGAAATAAGCGGTGCACGAGGTGGTAAACAAGCTCTGAGGCAGGTGGAGGTGCAGTGGGTGGGGCTGGTGCAGCAGTGGAAGAAGAAGGCACAGTTGAAGGTGTGGCTGTCGCCTCAGCTGAAGCGGTGAGGAATGGAGGTCTGTAACCCAAAGCTTGAAACTTCCTGCGGTGAGGAATGATCTTCTTGCAGTCTGCAGCAGGTGGCTTCTCATCAGCAAGCTCCCAAGGCACGTCAACTCGACGGCCGAGCTGGGTAATCAGATATGGGAAAGGGAGAGTGCCTCTGACATGGACCCTGGCCATGTAATACCGGATGAATCGTGGAAGATACAGGTCCTTACCCTCCATCACACACCAGATGAGGGTGATCATAGCAGCAGGCAGCTTCGTCTCATGAGTGCTTGGCATAACAAAGTTGCTCAGGATCTGGTGCTAGAGCCGAGCCTCATCATTCAGATACATCAGCTTGATTTCCTTAGGCATTACTTTGTTCTTTCCCATGACCCAGGGGACATTAGGATCAAGGGCCATCCTCTGCTTGACAGCATCCCAGTCAAATCTCAGATAGTGCATGTCCTTTTCAGCCATTTGGTAACCGTCAGGCTGATCTGACTTAGGCTGAAGCTGCAGAATATCCTCAATGGCTTCTTCAGTTACCAATATCTGTTTCCTTCTGAGGTGCACTGCATCTAGGGTAGTCTTGAAATAGTTGCAGTAAAACTCCCTGACTTAGGAAGCATTGACCTCTGTCAAGTTTCTCTCCAAGAAGAACCAGCCTCTCTGTCTTATCTGATCGGAGGTGTACTGTTGTAGTTCATCTAGAATGTTCAGAGTTCTCTCCAGGTACAAGTTTCTGGAGGTGGCAAACACTGGATACTTCAGCTCACAGTATCTATTTGCAAATTTTACTGGATCATTGGCAGGGAGGAGCTGGTCAGCCTTCTCCTGCGGGGTAAAGTTTTTCTCCCGCCAGGAGTCATCATGCATAATGTCCAGGATAGACATAGAGGATTCACCTCTTTTCTGTTTTCCAGTTGTTGACTTTCCTTTTCCTTTTTCTTTTCGTTGAGGGTCAAACATCCTGAAAAATAGAAATCTAGGATATAATTGAAGAACAAAAGCAGGAAAATAAGTAGGCAAATAGAATAATAGCAATATAAGCACATAGTGGCAAAAGAGCAGTAGAATGATGAAATGAGTTAAGTATATGTGCATTATGGATTGTATTTGAGTTAGAAATCCGAGATGAAAAATCGCAATCCAAAATGTAATATAAGTAGAATTCATGTTAATTAGGAAAAACAAGAATCATGCCTTGAGTTAGAAAGGTAAAGTAAATAGTTAAAAACCAAAAAGAGACGTTTGAAAGTTAGATTGGTTAGGATTGAAAAAGAAGTTAGAAAGTGGAAATTAGTGAGTTAGGAGAAAGTATGTTAAAGTGAGTGGCATGATAAATGGTTCCTAAGTAACAATAAATTCACAATTTTAAACAACAGACAACTCATATTCAAGTAAGAAAATCAGGTTGTTGATGATAATCAGATAGATGCCTGAGTAGCAAAAATTAAAATCTAATCATCAATAATGCAATTTATTAACCAGGAAATCAAAAGGAATAAGAATGCTGGCCCGTGCGTCCATGAAATGGTTTGGGTATAGCGAAGTGATACAAAATTTAAAATTGCCAAAACTAAAACAGGAATGAAAATAAAACAATTTGCAAAAAATTGGGCAGCATTCTGGCTAAAATTGGATGCTCCCGGGTAATAAACAGCAAGCAGAACAGTTCATAGAAATTAAAATAAAGCTACAAATAGACATAAGTAATATGAATCATGAAAGAGCAATGGAACAGCAGCATGAAACAGTGAAGAACAACATATGAACAGTATTAACATCACAGCCAAACTAAAATTGCAGAATAGGTAAAACAAGCAACAAGTACGGCGCAATTATCAGGCCTAAATCCACTAACTACATCCTAGCTACCTAACCACCTAGAATCCACTACAAACATGCATCTCTAGCTAGCCTAATTTGAACAGAAACTGTAAAATATGCAACAAACTACGAATGAAAGAAAAGTGGCGTTCGGCGAAATGTCAGAATAGATTCCAGGATTCCAGCACTAACTCTTGGGTAGTCCATAAGTGACCTTAAGGGCATAAGCCCAGCTAGATGCATGCACAAGATCCTATTGGAGGATGATGCTAAGCCAGTGGTTCACCCACAGAGGCGGCTGAATCCAGCCATGAAGAAGGTGGTGCAGAAGGAGGTCACTAAGTTACTAGAGGCTGGGATTATTTATCCTATTTCTGATAGCCCCTGGGTGAGCCCTGTCCAAGTCGTCCCAAAGAAAGGAGGCATGACAGTGATTCATAATGAGAAGAACGAACTGGTTCCCACAAGAACAGTTACAGGGTGGCGTATGTATATTGACTACATAAGGCTCAATACAGCCACCAGAAAGGATCATTTTCCTTTACCATTTATAGACCAGATGCTAGAGAGACTAACAGGTCATGAATACTACTACTTTTTGGATGGCTATTCAGGTTACAACCAAATTGCAGTAGATCCTCAAGACCAAGAGAAAACAGCATTCACATGTCCATCTGGAGTATTTGCTTATAGAAAAATGTCTTTTGGTCTGTGCAATGCACCTGCAACCTTTCAGAGGTGCATGCTCTCTATCTTCTCTGATATGGTAGAGAAATTTCTGGAAGTCTTCATGGATGACTTCTCAGTATTTGAAGACTCATTTAGCTCCTGTCTTAACCATCTAGCACTTGTTCTGAAGAGATGCCAAGAGACTAACCTGGTTTTAAATTGGGAAAAATGTCACTTTATGGTGACTGAAGGAATTGTCCTTGGGCACAAAATTTCGAACAAGGGAATAAAGGTGGATCAAGCTAAGGTAGAGGTGATTGAAAAATTACCACCACCCACCAATGTTAAAGCAATCAGAAGCTTTCTGGGGCATGCAGGATTCTACAGGAGGTTTATAAAGGATTTTTCAAAAATCGCAAAACCTCTGAGTAATCTACTAGCTGCTGACACACCATTTGTCTTTGACACAGGGTGTTTGTAGGCCTTTGAGACTCTAAAGGCTAAGTTGGTAACAACACCTGTCATTTCTGCACCAGACTGGACATTACCATTCGAATTAATGTGTGATGCCAGTGACCGTGCTATTGGTGCAGTATTGGGACAGAGGCATGACAAGCTTCTGCACGTCATTTACTATGCTAGCCGTGTTTTAAATGATGCGTAAAAAAATTACACAACCACAGAAAATAAATTACTTGCAGTGGTTTATGCCATTGACAAGTTTAGATCTTACTTAGTAGGATCAAAAGTGATTGTGTACACTGACCATGCTGCTCTAAAATATCTCCTCACAAAGCAGGATTCAAAACCCAGACTCATAAGATAGGTGTTGCTTCTGCAAGAGTTTGATATAGAAATAAGAGACAGAAAAGGGTCAGAGAATCAAGTAGCTGATCACCTGTCTCGGATAGAACCAGTAGCAAGAGCGTCCCTCCCTCCTACTAAGATCTAGGAAACCTTTCTGGATGAGCAATTGTTTGCTATTCAGGAAGCTCCGTGGTTTGCAGACATTGCAAACTATAAGGCTCAGTAATGTCAAGCTATTGACAGTAAAGAAGTGCTTATTGGGAGGCAACCAAATCTTATTTATCTATGTTAATTACTTTTTCATTTCATTTTCCATTTTTGTTTTATGTTTTCTTTAGGTTGATGATCACGTGGAGTCATAAAAACAGCTGCAGAATTAAAGCAGAATCAAAAA
This sequence comes from Arachis hypogaea, assembly GCF_003086295.3. NCBI lineage: Eukaryota > Viridiplantae > Streptophyta > Magnoliopsida > Fabales > Fabaceae > Arachis > Arachis hypogaea. The sequence goes on from NC_092047.1 coordinate 45,247,102, forward strand.
CAGCATCAAAAATAGCACACCCTGGAGGACAGACTTAGTGGCATTTAAATGCCAGTAAGAGTAGCAGAATGGGAGTTAAACGCCCAGTCTGGCACCATTCTGGGTGTTTAAGGCCAGAAAGAAGCAACAAGCTGGCGTTTAACGCCAGAACAGAGCACCAAGTTGGCGTTAAACGCCAGAAAGGAAAGAAAAGTTGGCGTTAAACGCCAAAAACAGGTTGCAACCTGGCGTTTAACGCCAGAATTGCACTCTAAGGGAGTTTTGCACGCCTAAATGGAGCAGGGATGAGAAGTCCTTGACCCCTCAGGATCTGTGGACCCCACAGGATCCCTGACGATTGGATTTCTGCTAATTTAGAATTTTGTAAAAATATAGTCGCGTTGTAAGTATAGCTTCTAAACCAACAGAGAATCCTTTCGTGCAAAAGTTTTGGTTGTCACAAGTAACAAACTCCTAAATAAATTGATAACCGAAGTATTTAAACCTCGGGTCGTCTCTCAAGGAATTGCAGGGAGGTGTTCTTATTATTGGTTATGAGTCTTGTAAATTAGGGGTTTTGGAGTTTGGGCAATGGCCACAGATATAATTATAAATTAAAGCAATAAAGATAAATAAGAGATTTTATGTAATTAAATTAAAAGCCTTGACCCAGAGAAGATTAATCGGAAGTTCTATCCTTGTTGGATTTCTCAAGATTAACGGTAATAGGTTGTTGTTTCTACTTGGTTATCCTTTACTAAATAAAAGAAAATTAAGTTGGGAGCCAACTTCTGTTCACAAGTCCTAATCCTCTCCCTTGGGAAGGATTAGCGTAGTAACTAGAGTGCTAGCCAACAACTTCCAATTACCAATTAATTCTTGAGTATTCCAACTCAAGGGTCTCCAAATAATAATCAACTCCAAAATCAAGTTGGGAGTCTACTCAGTTAATATGAATGCCATTTTCATAAATCATAAAAGAAGTAAAAAGGGAAAATGGTAATTAAAATTCAATTGGAAATAATTAAACAAATAATAGATTTAAATGGAAAAATATTATGGAATAAATGCAGAATATAAGAATCTTAAATTAAAAGAACATTGAACCTGGAAATTGAGAAGAAGATGAAATCCTAATCCTAAGAGAAATCCTAAGAGAGAGGAGAGAACCTCTCTCTCTAAAACTACATCTAAAACCTAAAATTATGTGAATATCCAAGTCCTTCTCTGAATGAATGGATTCCTCTACTTTATAGCCTCTAATCTGTGTTTTCTGAGCCAATAACTGGGCCAGAAACAGCCCAGAAATCGCTGGGGGCGAAATCTGCCACGCTGATTTTTGTAACTACGACGTGTCCGCATAGAGCACGTGTTCGCGTTGTCTATCTGTACGGCCACTATAGCAAATTATATATCAAATCGAAGCCCTGGACGTTATCTTTCCAACGTAACTAGAACCGCCTCATTTGGACCTCTATAGCTCAAGTTATGACCGTTTTAGTGCGAGAGGGTCGGGCTGACAGCTTTGCAGTTCTTCAACTTCTTGTATTCCTTCCATTTTTGCATGCTTCCTTTCCATCCTCTGAGTCATTCCTGCCCTGTAATCTCTGAAATCACTTAACACACATATCAAGGCATTGAATAATAATAAGAAAAGATTAATCTTAGCAAATATAAGGCCAAAGAAGCATGTTTTCAATCATAGCACAAAATCAGGAAGGAAAACATAAAACATGCGAATAGTATGAATAAGTGGGTAAAGAGTTAATAAAAACCACTCAATTAAGCACAAGATAAACCATGAAATAGTGGTTTATCAACCTCCCCACACTTAAACATTAGCATGTCCTCATGCTAAGCTCAAGAGAAGCTATAAAAGTGAAGAGGAATGGTAAAATGTATGAAATGTAACCTATGTATATGAATGCAACTATATGCTATGATGTTTCTATCTACTTGGTTAAAAGTAAACAAGTTCTCCAAGACAAAAATAATTCAAATTCCACTAATTCAAATCATATAATAAAAGACAAGTAAACTTGTGAGAAGATAGCTCATAAAAGCAGGGAACATAGAATCAAACATTGAACCCTCACTGGTAGTGTATAGGCACTCTAATCTCTCAAGTGTATAGGGTAATTCACTCTACTCTTCTCTAATCATGCTTTCTAAACTTTGTTCTTCATCTAACCAATCAACAAGTATTTAATGTACCAATGCAAATATCATGAGGTCTTTTCAAGGTTGTAATGGGGATAAGGTAAGGGTGAGGGTATATATATGGCTAAGTGAGCTATACATTGACTCTTTAATTAACCTAAGCTTTCACCTAACATACATATACTCTATATAATTCTAATTCATGCCTAGCTACCCAAAATTCTCAATTTTTCATCTCATACTCATGCATCAACTTTTCTTTTAATTTTATCACATATGCATTGATCTTTTTAACTTAACTTTGCATTGGGGTAATTTTGTCCCCTTATTTATTTATTTATTGAATATTTTTTTATTTTTTTAAGTAAAAGTAAAAGTAAACATAACATTATCAATGCATATGGATTTTCAATTTTTTTTTCTAGTTTCACATGAGTAGGTACCCAAATTCCCATCTATTTTATCATGACATGTTCCCTTATTAACCATTGTTCCCAAAATTTTTCCATACTTAATTAACACACAATTTCTATCTTAAGCTAACCAAAGATTCAATTGGGATATTTAATTGTTTTTCCGCTTAAGGCTAGTAATGTGGTAAAATATGGAACAAATGAGATTTAAAAGGCTCAAAGTGGCTAACAAAGGTAATTAAAAGGGTAGGCTTATTTGGGATAAGTGAGCTAAAATCAAACAATGGCCTCAATCATATGCAAGCATGTAAATACACTAAATAGTGGACATATAGAATGGAACAAAGCAAAGATTGCAATCATAGAGAAGAAAACACACAAGAATTAAAATTTATGGTTAAATAATGTAACCATATAAATAAACTCAAAATCTCATAGGTTGTGTGTTCTTAGCTTTTTAAACTATGTTCCAAATACAACTTCAAACAAATTTAACACAAACATTTTTTTCAATTTAAATTAGTGAAGTGTTATAAAATAGAGTCTTGAAAAGAAATTAAATACTTTAACTAAGTAGTAACTAAATACATAAAATCAAACAAACATGCAATCAAACATGCAAATGCAACAATGAACTAACAAATAGTAATATATTGGTGTTGAAAAGAAAATAACTAACCCATGGAGATCGGTATCGACCTCCCTACACTTAAAGATTGCACCATCCTCGGTGCATGCTAAGATGTACAAGTGGATGGGTGGCTCCGCAGCTAGTGCTCTTTTTGTTTCTTTCCTTGCCGGTGGTTTGGGAGTAGCTTTCTCTTTACCCTTCTTGGTGGCCATCCTAAAGAGGAAAAATGAAGGTAACATGTAAAATCAAGGGTTAAAGCAAGGAGGAGGACAGTACAAGTGATAATTAATGCCAAGGTAAAGAAGGATGTCGTGAACACATGGTCACGACTACATGTAATCAGTTCATCAATGGAAATATAGCAAGGGCATATTATGGTAAGTAGATGCAAGATGTTGATTAGCATGCTCGCAAGGGCATGAGTAGCACAGATCAAGCATCAATAAAAATGTATTATCACTCATAACAAACTAATCACGTTTGTATTGACAATTAATTTCAATGAATAAAAAAAGAGTTGCAAGGGTTTTGTGAAAAAGAGGCAGTAGAGTAGAAGAATAGGGTAATTAAAAATGCACAATACCATACGGGCTTTTTCACAAACACTTGGTACGCATATAAAATATGTTTGGGAAAATATTAAATCTGAACATGCATGCAACCTAAAAAATTAATATTAATTGTCAAAGCACTCTTGATGATATCCAAAGGCTCAAGTATAATAATATATGACCCAAATAAATCTCCAACACCAATATAAAATAATGCATGGAGAAAAAGAAAAGAAAGAAACCATAAATAACTAAGTATGAAAGAGAAAAATTGTTGAAGAAAGAAAAGTAATTAAATGCAATAAAGAGAATGAAGGAAGAAAGGAGAAGGGAGTGTAAAATCGGGATGTGACGTGCGTGCGCAAGGCACGCGTGCGCGTGAGATCTGTTTTCACCATGTGGCGCGTACGCGTCGCCCACGCGTACGCGTGGGTGGTCTAAAAGCGAAATGACGCGCACGCGTCAGGGATGCGTACGCATGGGGTGATTTTGTGCCTCTAGCACAGTACCAGCCCCACTCCATCATAACTTGCTGCCATACACCTCTTTTATGTCGATTTTTCGGGGCACGCGTTCACGTGGGTGACGTGGACGCGTGGGAAGATTATATCACAAACGACACGAACGCGTCAGCGACGCGGTCGCGTGGTCATTTTTGTGCCTAAGGCACGCTTCCAGCCACGCTTTCGCGTGACTCTCTGTTTCTTTCCTTCTCGTGTCCAAGGCACCTATGACGCAAACGCGTCGCGTGCGTGTTTTTTTTTTTAATGCAAAAATGCAGAATGCAGAATGCAAATGCTGATATGGAGGTTATGAATAATTCTAGGTTCAATAGAATAAAACAAAACTTTAAAACAAACAAAACGAAATAAAATTAAAATTGAAAAGGAACGATCATACCATGGTAGGTTGTCTCCCACCTAGCACTTTTAGTTAAAGTCCTTAAGTTGGACATTTGGTGAGCTCCTTGTCATGGCGGCTTGTGCTTGAACTCATCCTGAAACTTCCACCAATGCTTGGACTTCTAATAAGCTCTATCAATACCAAGTAAATTTCTCAAGCTTTGATGGAGTTTGTCACAAGTTTTGAGCTCCCAAATTTGATCCTCATATATGACTGGATCCCAAATCTTGTTTCTGCACCCGTCTTCAAGTTGATCATCATGGTTCCATCCGGGTGGCAAGTACTCTGAATTCTCTACGGAGTACCAAAATCTTCTTTTAGATCTAACCAAATTATCACCAGTTGAGCCCTTACATCTTTCTCTTGAAGTATCAACCTTGATAAGCCTTGATTTGCAACTCCAACCACTAGACATTCTTTTCTTACGCTTAATGCCACAAAGGTTCCTAAGTTGGCCATTCGTTTCAAGAATACAGTACTCAAGTGGGATAGGAAGACGAACAGAGATAAGTTTTACCCACTCAAGTGAAGGAGTAGACGACAACCTAGGTGGATAAGTCTCCAACGTTCTTGACAAAGCGTACTCAACTCCCGTCCATCCTTTTCGAAGGGCTTCTACTTCCACATCATTTGCAGACTCAATCAGAGAAGAGTCTTCATACTCAAGGAGTTCGTTTGCAGATGTAGATTTATCACTGGGAGGACTTGATGCATGATTCTCATCACCAAGGGAACTTACTTCTTGATCTATCCCATCCAAGTCTTCATAAGGAATATGCCATGGAAGTTGTGCATTGGCCTTCTTGACATCAATTTCAATCTTATTGGAGGGGTACTCTACAATTCTAGATTCCAACGGAGGTTCAGCATCTCCTAAATCTTCAACCACTTCTTCCTCTACAACTGTTATGGCTTCCTCCACTTGTTCCAACACAAAGCGTTCCTCGTTGTCCACCGGAGTTTTTAGTGTCTCTTTCATGCTACGCTCTTCTTTTGATTCTCCACATGTAGCCATGGGAGTACTTTGAGTGCTCAGATGTTGAGAAGCTAATCAATTTACTACCTCGGTAAAGGCAGTCGCAAATTCTAGTACTCCCCGTTTCATTTCTCTTTGCCCTTGAAGAAGAACACCAATAGTATCATGCATTGAAGGTTGAAGTGGATGTGAGGGCTCATTATTTGGGAGGAAAGATTCATGATAAGAGGGTGGTTCATCACTCTCCATCTTTTCCACTTGTTGCACAGCACACTTCAATTCCTTGCTCTCAAATTGAGATTCCTTAGCCATGAAAGCTTCGGGTGCTATTTGGTTTATCGCTCGGTCCAATTGACGCAGGGTTGCTTGAAATTGATCCATTATTTCCTTGAGACGATTCCTTGACTCTTGTTCTGCTCGGATATCATAAGTAGGATCATAAGGCTCTTGGATTTATGGATATGGATGTGGTGTATATGGAGGTGGTGGTCCTTGGGAGTAAATGGGTCGGAATTGGGGTGGATCTATGTATGGCTCATATGGCTCATAAGGTGGTTGATATGGTAGATAAAGGTTAGAATCATGTGATGATGTTTGGTGGTACGGGGCTTGTGAGTATGGTGGTCCAGAGTTGTGTTGAGGAGGCGGTTCATAATCATATGGTGGGCCTTGTTGGTAACTATAAGGGGGTCCACCATATCCATCATCTTGGTACGCTCCCTGGAATGGCTCTTGACTATAGTAATTTGGTGGAGGTTGGTTGTCACGAAAGGGTCCACCATAACTATTGTCTCGGCATGCATTGTGGAATGGTCTTTGTCTGTGGTACTGTGGAAGGTGTTGTTGCCGAAAGGGTTGATCAGATCCTCGTGGCTCCTTCCATCTCTGATTGTTTTGACCTTGATGCATGTTCCTGTTATAATTTCCATTCCTTGCAACAACATTAGATACATACTCAAAGCGATGGGGGTAAGAACTCATAGTAACTAATAAAAATTAAAAACAAAAATAAATAAACAAGAAAAGGAAAATAAAATAAAATAAAATAAAATAAGAGAAAAGGTTTGAAAAAGATTTGATTAGAAAAGATAAGATAAGTTAGGTAAGAGAAGATAAGTTTTTAAATTAAAAGGTTTTGAAATTTAATTTTTTTTAATTTGAAAATTAAATTCTTGAATTTTAAATTTTGAAATTTGAAATTTGAAATTTGAAATTTGAAATTTGAAATTTGAATTTTAAATTTTGAAATTTGAATTTTGAAAAAGTCAACAATATAAGATAAAGATTTGAAAAAAAAGATTTAAATTTTGAAAAGGTTTGATTTTTTTTTAAAAAAATTTAAATTTAAATTTTGAATTTTGAATTTTGAATTTTGAAATTTAAAACTAAGATAAGATAAGATAAAAAAATTTTAAAATAAAAATCTGAATTTTTTTTTCGAAAAAATCAATTTAAAAGTAAATATTTACAATAACCAATAATAAGGCACACGTTTGCAATTCCCCGGCAATGGCGCCATTTTGACGATCGGATTTCTGCTAATTTAGAATTTTGTAAAAATATAGTCGCGTTGTAATTATAGCTTCTAAACCAATAGAGAATCCTTTCGTGCAAAAGTTTTGGTTGTCACAAGTAACAAACCTCTAAATAAATTGATAACCGAAGTATTTAAACCTCGGGTCGTCTCTCAAGGAATTGCAGCGAGGTGTTCTTATTATTGGTTATGAGTCTTGTAAATTGGGAGTTTTGAAGTTTGGGCAATGGGCACAGATATAATTATAAATTAAAGCAATAAAGATAAATAAGAGATTTTATGTAATTAAATTAAAAGCCTTGACCCGGAGAAGATTAATCGGAAGTTCTATCCTTGTTGGATTTCTCAAGATTAATAGTAATAGGTTGTTGTTTCTACTTGGTTATCCTTTACTAAATAAAGGAAAATTAAGTTGGGAGCCAACTTCTGTTCACAAGTCCTAATCCTCTCCCTTAGGAAGGATTAACGTAGTAACTAGAGTGCTAACCAACAACTTCCAATTACCAATTAATTCTTGAGTATTCTAACTCAAGGGTCTCCAAATAATAATCAACTCCAAAATCAAGTTGGGAGTCTACTCAATTAATATGAATGCCATTTTCATAAATCATAAAAGAAGTAAAAAGGGAACATGGTAGTTAAAATTCAATTGGAAACAATTAAACAAATATTATATTTAAATGGAAAAATATTATGGAATAAATGCAGAATATAAGAATCTTAAATTAAAAGATCATTGAACCTGGAAATTGAGAAGAAGATGAAATCCTAATCCTAAATCCTAAGAGAGAGGAGAGAACCTCTCTCTCTAAAACTACATCTAAAACCTAAAATTATGTGAATATCCAAGTCCTCCTCTGAATGAATGGATTCCCCTGCTTTATAGCCTCTAATCTGTATTTTTTGGGCCGAAAACTGGGCCAGAAATCACTGGGGGCAATTGCACCGGCAAGTGCACCGGGTCGTATCAAGTAATAAAAACTCACGGGAGTGAGGTCGATCCCATAAGGATTGAAGGATTGAGCAATTTTAGTTTAGTGGTTGATTTAGTCAAGCGAATCAAGATTTGGTTGGGTGATTTGTGACTTGCAGAATGTAATTTGCATTGAAGTAAAGAGAACAAGAAATAAATTGCTGAAACTTAAAGAACAAGAAATTAAATGGCAGAAACTTAAAGTGCAAGAAATGTAAATTGCGGAATCTTAAAGTGCAAGGAATATAAATTGCTTGAAACGTAAAGGGAATTGGGGAATGGATTTGCAGAATTTAAACAAGGAAAAACTAAATTGCATCAAACAGAAGAGGGAAAGGGAATTCGGATTGAACCGGATCTTGAAGCAGTAAAGTAAATGAACAGAAAAAGCAATAAACAGGGAATTGAAATGAGAAATTCAGATCTCAGGACCCAGAGACTAGAAAACTAAGTCTAGATCTCAATGCCTTCCTAGATCCAACAAGAACAATAGCAAGGAAATTGTAAATTGCAAAGAAAAGATATGACAAACAATGAACCGGAAATGGAATTCAATTAACAGTAAAGAAACAGAGAGATCTAAGATTGAGATTGAAACAGAATTTCTTCAAATCTCCAATCCAAGATCCAAGACAAATGTAAAATGAAAATTGAAAGCAATGAAAACAAGAAATTAAAGTTCACTCAATAACAAAAGCTCTCCCAAAACTATTATGAAAATTCTAAAAGGAAAGCTCCCTTAATAACTTGAATTCTATTCTATTTATACACTTTCAAAAATGATCTTCAAGCCTTGAGTTGGGCCTTTGTTCTTGGTGGAATTGGGTTGAAAGAGGCCTTGGTTGATTGCTCTTGAAGTTTGAAGAAGAACCAAAGTGAACCAATTGAACCGGTTTTGAGGTTAGCCAAAGTTGGACCAAAAGTTTGAGCCAAAGTTAGGGGTCTAACTTTGGCCCCAACTTTTCATAGAAGCAAGCAAAATTCTTCTGGTATGGACGTTGGAGCCAACGTTAGGGGTCTAACTTTGACCCTAACGTTGGCCTTGCTTAGTGCTAGTGGCGCCAACGTTAGCCTCCAAGTTAGGGGGCTAACGTTGGCGCAAACGTTGGCCTCTCTCCCTTATGTAATTCATGTGCCAACGTTAGCCTCCAAGTTAGGGGGCTAACGTTGGCGCAAACGTTGGCCCTTCCCCCTTTGTGATTCATGTACCAACGTTAGCCTCCAAGTTAGGGGGCTAACGTTGGCGCAAACGTTAGTGCCCAGGGGAGAAACTCTCAAGTTCCAACGTTAGCCTCCAAGTTAGGGGGCTAACGTTGGGGCTAACTTTTGCCTCTTCCTTGAATCTTTATGTGCCAACGTTAGCCTCCAAGTTAGGGGGCTAACGTTGGTGCAAACGTTGGATGGCCAGGGAGAAATTCATGTGCCAATGTTAGCCTCCAAGTTAGGGGGCTAACGTTGGGGCTAACTTCTTGCTTCCTGGTTCAATTTTCACTTATTCCATTGTCTTCTCTTCACTCCTAGCCATTCCTCTTTGCTTCAACCTTTTTCCAAGCTTTCTTCACCTATCATTTATCAACCAAACTCATCAAAGCTATGCTCAAAATCATGAGATATTCATTCTTTCATAATATGCAACAAATATAGCATAAAACCTCATGAAATGGCATAAATTCATATATGGTTGGTTCAATCAAGGGAAACATGAAAATCTACTCAATTAGCTTGCTTGTGGCTCAAGAAAGTGCATAATTCTAATGAAAACACAAGAAAAAGACTAGCTAAAATGGGCTAGGATGACTTGTCATCACAACACCAAACTTAAGGCTTGCTTGTCCCTAAGCAAGAAAAGATTTATGCTCCAAGGTTCTTTCAATTAAGATGGATTGAGGAACAATTGTAAAGTGCAGTGAGTGAAGTGATCAAGTATCAGTGGGGTGAATTCTAAATCATATGCTCATGCAAGGGCTTCAGTGCTCACTAGTCCTTGCATATTGGGAGTCATAGGTCTTAGGATTTTCATCCAAATGGTATCATGGAGGTCTCTTTATATGTAATCACCTTGAAGCAGCTTATAGTTTCTGTGCTTTGGCCTTGACTCTAAGTATCATGTCTCAAAGCGGCTCTTTAGATAAGCTTTCAATCAATACTCCTAAACCAGTTGGTTTTAAGGTATTAGGTGTTAAAGCACCCCTAAGGATTTACTTGCTCAAGCCTCTTTCTTTGACACAACTCAACCACAAGCATTTTACTAGGCTACCAACTCTTTGAGTCATTGTTTCTTCTTTCTTTGCTGCCTAGTAATTGATGCTCAGAGCCTTGGGCCATGTTCTTTTTGTTTTTGCATTTTCTTTTCTTTCTTTTTGTTTTGTTTGCTGCTTCTTGGATCAATAGATTTTTGAGAATCTCCACAATACTTCTTTGAACTTCATGTCCCGTCTATGAGCTCCCATGCAAGTTTTCACAAGCATGCAACCTCAATACATAGTCATACAACTAGAACCACCACTTCTCCTAATCTTTTGCTTGCCTCAAAATTGTTTAATTCCTCAATCTTTCTTTTCAAAGAACTTTCATGTGATGCATTTCTTGGAAATTGAGTGCAAACAAGTTTTGAAGATGAGAATGTTGTGAATGATCAAACATCTTACTTATTGAATTATAAAAAAAGATTATGCTATGCAGGCAGGGGTATATAGAAATAAAACTATACTATGCAGACAGGCAGGGCAATTAAGGATACAATCCAACTTTCAATTACAGCAATATTTGATGCAAAACAATGACTTAACAATACAACCTGCTGGAGTTCACTTGCTTTCCTTCTTCTCATCATCATCATTGCTGTCCTTTATGTTCATCTTTCTCCTTTTTGATGATGTTCAAACCTCCAAAAGCTTGTATGTCATTCTGCAATGATATTGAAAGTTGCTTGTTCCCCAAGCACTTGAAAAATGGTTAGCTTGCATGATTTATTTGTGGGCCTTTGTACTTACTTTGGTGTGGGAACACCAAACTTAGTACCTTGCCAATGCATTAGATTAACCATGTGTGAAACTCTTTTTCTTCTTTTTTCAAAAGCAATAAAACTGAAAACTAGGAAACAGCAAGATGGCTAACTAGTTCATCCAGTATGCTTGAAGCCTACATTATGCAGAAAGTGAGAATGTGTTTTATAATGGGATTTTGGTGAAACACCAAACTTAGAATCCTGCATTCTCCTTTAGATTGTTTTGGTGTGCAACACCAAACTTAGCTTCTTGCATTATAGATAAAACTAATTAACCTTTTTATTAAAATAGTTATGAACAGAAAACTACCTCGGGTTGGGTTGCCTCCCAACAAGCGCTCTTTTATTGTCACTAGCTTGACATCCTTCACTCTGTGCTCATGGAAGTTGAGGCTTCTGTTGCCTTAGGTTTCCTCCTCTTGCTATGGGCTTCCTTCCCTCTGTTTCTCTTTCCATAGCCTTTTTGTGTTCCTCCATGACTCCCTTCTCTTTCAACACAGCATCCTTTTCATGGCTCTTTGGGTTCAAAGTCCCCTTTTTCTCACCCAATTCAGCAAGGTTTTGCACTAATTGTTCCACCTGCCTTTCAAGTCTTCTGAGTGAAGCCTCCTGGTTCTTGCTTATCATCTCTTGATGCTTCTTTATTTCTTCCCGCTCTATTGCCATCATTTCTTGAATTTTGATGGACCTCTCCATCAGCATTTCTAGAATATAGATCCTTTGAAAGGTTGGAAGTGGTTGTGGCAATTGTGGTGGTTGATGAAGGTCATTTTGAGCGAATGGTGAGGTAAGACGGGGTTGGAAGTGTGTGTGATTGTTGTTGTGGGGGTGTGTTTTAAGTTGATTTTTGAAGTTGGGATTGTTGCAGTTGAAGTCCCTTGGTCTTTGGTTTTGGTTCTCAACCCCCCTCCCATTAGAATGAGTTCTCCAAGGTGGATTGTACACATCATTCTGAGGTCTGTTCTGGAGCATACTAGAGTGATTGCTTGGAGCTTGTAGTTGCTCATAGCTTTGTTGCTCATGGTTAATGGCCCCAAAGCTTTGTTCAGCTTGATTACACCCATATGAGCTTTGAGTCAGGTTGTATGTATGTACTACAGCATGTCTCAACTCAGTGATTTTTTTAGCCATCATATCTAATTGTTGTAGAGTCTGCTCATGCATCTGCTTGTTTTGGCTTATTACTGCACGAGCACCTTCAATTTCTTTCTCTAATGGATGCACTTCTGCCTCTTGCTTAACAATTCTTTGTGATGGGTTAAATTTGACTAGGAGTCCATTCATCAGTTCTTCCCATCCGATAATGCTTCCTTGTGGAAAAGCTTCAAACCATTGGGCAACATCATTCATGGCTATGGATAGTTGCTTCGAACCATGGGTTACATTATCGTCCATGGTGGGGGTATTACTCCCATGATTGCTCGAATTTGTTGAGTTCCCTTCCATGATCTGTACAGTCACAACCAATTCAAGTGAAGATAGAGCATATTCAGGCCAGGATATGATTGAAGGATCAGTTGACACAAAGTATCAAACAGTTGGCAAACTTGAGAGAGAAATGAACGAAAACCACTCCTCTCGTTTGTTTTTCAAGCTATGAAAATCATATTCAGCAGGATGAGCCAAGGGAATTTCACTCTATTGCTAGAATGAGGTTTCTATCAGCTCAGGCAAAACTTCAAACAGTTAGTGGGTTAGCCAAAAATTAAAGAAAAAGTGCTTGATCTAGATCACCACCTCACTTAATCATTGTCAATCTAATCAATCCCCGGCAACGGCGCCAAAAACTTGATGAGATATTTTGGAGGAAAAATAAATCTCTCCCAAAATACCCAAAACTAACCGGCAAGTGCACCGGGTCGTATCAAGTAATAAAAACTCACGGGAGTGAGGTCGATCCCACAAGGATTGAAGGATTGAGCAATTTTAGTTTAGTGGTTGATTTAGTCAAGCGAATCAAGATTTGGTTGGGTGATTTGTGACTTGCAGAATGTAATTTGCATTGAAGTAAAGAGAACAAGAAATAAATTGCTGAAACTTAAAGAACAAGAAATTAAATGGCAGAAACTTAAAGTGCAAGAAATGTAAATTGCGGAATCTTAAAGTGCAAGGAATATAAATTGCTTGAAACGTAAAGGGAATTGGGGAATGGATTTGCAGAATTTAAACAAGGAAAAACTAAATTGCATCAAACAGAAGAGGGAAAGGGAATTCGGATTGAACCGGATCTTGAAGCAGTAAAGTAAATGAACAGAAAAAGCAATAAACAGGGAATTGAAATGAGAAATTCAGATCTCAGGACCCAGAGACTAGAAAACTAAGTCTAGATCTCAATGCCTTCCTAGATCCAACAAGAACAATAGCAAGGAAATTGTAAATTGCAAAGAAAAGAGATGACAAACAATGAACCGGAAATGGAATTCAATTAACAGTAAAGAAACAGAGAGATCTAAGATTGAGATTGAAACAGAATTTCTTCAAATCTCCAATCCAAGATCCAAGACAAATGTAAAATGAAAATTGAAAGCAATGAAAACAAGAAATTAAAGTTCACTCAATAACAAAAGCTCTCCCAAAACTATTATGAAAATTCTAAAAGGAAAGCTCCCTTAATAACTTGAATTCTATTCTATTTATACACTTTCAAAAATGATCTTCAAGCCTTGAGTTGGGCCTTTGTTCTTGGTGGAATTGGGTTGAAAGAGGCCTTGGTTGATTGCTCTTGAAGTTTGAAGAAGAACCAAAGTGAACCAATTGAACCGGTTTTGAGGTTAGCCAAAGTTGGACCAAAAGTTTGAGCCAAAGTTAGGGGTCTAACTTTGGCCCCAACTTTTCATAGCAGCAAGCAAAATTCTTCTGGTATGGACGTTGGAGCCAACGTTAGGGGTCTAACTTTGACCCTAACGTTGGCCTTGCTTAGTGCTAGTGGCGCCAACGTTAGCCTCCAAGTTAGGGGGCTAACGTTGGCGCAAACGTTGGCCTCTCTCCCTTATGTAATTCATGTGCCAACGTTAGCCTCCAAGTTAGGGGGCTAACGTTGGCGCAAACGTTGGCCCTTCCCCCTTTGTGATTCATGTACCAACGTTAGCCTCCAAGTTAGGGGGCTAACGTTGGCGCAAACGTTGGTGCCCAGGGGAGAAACTCTCAAGTTCCAACGTTAGCCTCCAAGTTAGGGGGCTAACGTTGGTGCAAACGTTGGATGGCCAGGGAGAAATTCATGTGCCAGCGTTAGCCTCCAAGTTAGGGGGCTAACGTTGGGGCTAACTTCTTGCTTCCTGGTTCAATTTTCACTTATTCCATTGTCTTCTCTTCACTCCTAGCCATTCCTCTTTGCTTCAACCTTTCTCCAAGCTTTCTTCACCTATCATTTATCAACCAAACTCATCAAAGCTATGCTCAAAATCATGAGATATTCATTCTTTCATAATATGCAACAAATATAGCATAAAACCTCATGAAATGGCATAAATTCATATATGGTTGGTTCAATCAAGGGAAACATGAAAATCTACTCAATTAGCTTGCTTGTGGCTCAAGAAAGTACATAATTCTAATGAAAACACAAGAAAAAGACTAGCTAAAATGGGCTAGGATGACTTGTCATCAATTATATTGATGTAGTGGCAATACTTTTTGTTTTCTGAATGAATGCTTGAACAGTGCATATTTTTTATAGTGGAGTTTATGAATGTTAAATTTATTGGCTCTTGAATGATGAAAAAGAGAAATGTTATTGATAATCTGAAAAATCATAAAATTGATTCTTGAAGCAAGAAAAAGTAGTGAATAACAAAGCTTGCGAAAAAAAAAGAGTGGCAAAAATTAAAAAAAAAGAAAAAAAAGCAAGCAGAAAAAGCCAATAGCCCTTAAAACCAAAAGGCAAGGGTAAAAAGGATCCAAGGCTTTGAGCATTAATGGATAGGAGGGCCCAAGGAAATAAAATCCATGCCTAAGCGGCTAAATCAAGCTGTCCCTAACCATGTGCTTGTGGCATGAAGGTACAAGTAAAAAGCTTGAGACCGAGTGGTTAAAGTCATGATCCAAAGCAAAAAGAGTGTGCTTAAGAACTCTGGACACCTCTAACTGGGGACTTTAGCAAAGCTAAGTCAAAATCTGAAAAGGTTCACCCAGTTATGTGTCTGTGGCATTTATGTATCCGGTGGTAATACTGGAAAACAAAGTGCTTAGGGCCATGGCCAAGACTCATAAAGTAGCTGTGTTCAAGAATCAACATACTAAACTAAGAGAATCAATAACACTATTTTAATTGAGTTCCTATAGATGCCAATCATTCTGAACTTCAAAGGAAAAAGTGAGATGCCAAAACTATTCAGAAGCAAAAAGTTACAAGCCCCGCTCATCTAATTAGAACTAAGCTTCATTGATATTGTGGGATTTATAGTATATTCTCTTCTTTTTATCCTATTTTGTTTTCAGTTGCTTGGGAACAAGCAACAATTTAAGTTTGGTGTTGTGATGAGCGGATAATTTATACGCTTTTTTGCATTGTTTTTAGGTAGTTTTTAGTATATTTTATTCACTTTTTATTATATTTTTATTAGTTTTTATTTAAAATTCACATTTCTGGACTTTACTATGAGTTTGTATGTTTTTCTGTGATTTTAGGTATTTTCTGGCTGAAATTGAGGGACCTGAGCAAAAATCTGATTCAGAGGCTGAAAAAGGACTGCAGATGCTGTTGGATTCTGACCTCCCTGCACTCGAAATGAATTTTCTTGAGCTAAACAAGTCCAATTGGCGCGCTCTCAATTGCGTTGGAAAGTAGACATCCTGGGCTTTCCAACAATATATAATAGTCTATACTTTTCTCGAGTTGAGATCATGCAAACTGGCGTTTAACGCCAACTTTCTACCCTATTCTAGCGTTAAACGCCAGAACTGGCATAAAAACTGGAGTTAAACGCCAGAAACAGGCAGCAACCTGGTGTTTAACTCCAAGAAAAGTCTCTACACATGGAAGCTTCAATGATCAGCCCAAGCACACACCAAATGGGCCCGAAAGTGGATTTCTGCACTATCTATCTTAGTTTACCTATTTTCTGTAAACATAGGTTATTAATTTAGTATAAAAACTACTTTTAGAGATTTATTTTGTACCTCATGACATTTTTACACTTCATATTGTATTTCTGACGGCATGAGTCTCTAAACCCCATGGTTGGGGGTGAGGAGCTCTGCTATGTTTCGATGGATTAATGCAATTACTACTGTTTTCCATTCAATCATGCTTGTTTCTATTCTAAGATATTCACTCGAA
Source organism: Arachis hypogaea (assembly GCF_003086295.3). Lineage (NCBI taxonomy): Eukaryota > Viridiplantae > Streptophyta > Magnoliopsida > Fabales > Fabaceae > Arachis > Arachis hypogaea. The sequence continues at coordinate 45,263,507 of NC_092047.1, forward strand.
CTTCAACCTGATGAATGTGATGATCTGTGACACTCATCATCATTCTCACCTATGAACGCGTGCCTGACAACCACCTCCGTTCTATCTGCAATAGCTTGAGTGCATATCTCTTGGGTTTCTAATCTAAGATTAGAACCTTCGTGGTATAGGCTAGAATTATTGGCGGCCATTCTTGAAATCCAGAAAGTCTAAACCTTGTCTGTGGTATTCCGGGTAGGATCTAGGATGGGATGACTGTGACGAGCTTCAAACTCGCGAGTGCTGGGCGTAGTGACAGGCACAAAAGGATCAATGGATCCTATTCCAACATGAGTGAGAACCGACAGATGATTAGCCGTGCGGTGATAGCATATTTGGACCATTTTCACTGAGAGGATGGATGGTAGCCATTGACAATGGTGATCCACCAACATACAGCTTGCCATGGAAGGAGCCTTGCGTGCGTGAAGAAGGAGACAGTAGGAAAGCAGAGATTCAGAAGACAGAGCATCCCCAAAACCTCAACCTGTTCTCCATTACTGCATAACAAGTATTTATTTCATGTTCTTTTACTTTTTACAATTAAAACTGAGAATCATTACTGATATCCTGACTAAGAATTACAAGATAACCATAGCTTGCTTCAAGCTGACAATCTCCGTGGGATCGACCCTTACTCATGTAAGGTATTACTTGGACGACCCAGTGTACTTGCTGGTTAGTTGTGCGAAATTGCAAAAGTGCGATTGTGATTTCGTGCACCATCTATATTGAGTGTCCGTGACTGGTTTCCTTTTCTGAAGGTTGTGTGTAGTGAGATGTATCCAAGTGGTTGGATTTGAGTGTCTCCCAACCCGAATAGGCTGTTCGGATATGCTCTGAGTTCTTTTTCTTCTATGCCGAGTTTGTCGAAGGCAGTTTTGAATAGGATATCAGCCGAGCTTCCCTGGTCTACCAGTGTGCGGTGGAGATTAGCGTTGGCTAATATGATAGTGATGACCATGGGATCGTCATGCCTCGAGATGATGCCGGCTGCGTCCTCTTTAGTGAAAGTGATAGTGGGGATGTCGGGTGCTTCTTCTCCTCCCTCAATATGATATACCTCTTTAAGATGTCTTTTGCGAGATGGTTTAGAGATTCCTCATCCCGCAAATCCTCCGTTATCATGTGGACATGTCTCTCTAGTGTACGAGGTGGTCGTTCAGTCCGTCCGACGTCTTCATCCCTTTTTCTTTTTCTTGGTTCGTCTGCTCGGCTGGCTAAGTACCGATCTAATTTTTCCTCTCTTACCAGTTTTTCTATGACATTTTTTAAGGTGAAACACTCATTGGTGGAGTGTCCATAGATTCGATGGTATTCACAATATTTAGCCCAATTTCCTCCTCCTTTTTTGCTTTTGAGTGGTCGAGCTGGGGGTATCTTTTCAGTATGGCACACTTCTCGGTAGACATCTACGAGAGACACCCGAAGAGGGGTGTAATTGTGATATTTCTTGATCTTTTCTCCATGCTGATCTTCTTTTTTCTTGGACTCTTTATCCTTATCTCGGGAGGAGTAGGAGAATTCGGACTTTGAGGTCCCTCCTAGTCGAGAGTTTTCTTCCATGTTGATGTACTTCTCTGCTCGTTCTTGCACTTCATTCAGCGATGTGGGATTTTTTCGATATAGAGTGGCTAAAAGGTCCCTCTTGCAAGCCATTAATGAGACCCATAATGGTTGCCTCTGTTGGTAGACTTTGTATATCTAGACATGCTTTGTTGAATCTTTCTATGTAGCTGCAAAGACTTTCCTGATCTCCCTGTTTGATCCCTAACAGACTCGGGGCGTGCTTAGTTTTGTCCTTCTGGATTTAGAATCTGGCCAAAAACTTCTTGGCTAAGTCGTCAAAGCGTGAGATAGACCTGGGGACAGATTGTCGAACCATTTAATTGCTATTTTTGTTAAGGTGGTCGGGAAGGCTTTGCAGCGGACTGCATCTGAGGCGTCGGTGAGGTACATTCGACTTCTGAAATTACTGAGGTGATGACCGGGATCTGTTGTGCCATCGTATAGAGTCATGTCGGAAAGTTTGAAGTCCTTTGGGATTTTGGTCCTCATGATCTCTTTGGTGAATGAGTTTTGGTCCTTACAGGAGCTGTCTTCGTGACCGGACTGAGTAGTTTTGGCCTTGAGATCTGCTTCGAGTTTCAGGAGCTTGTCCTTTAACTCGCGGCGTCACCTAACTTCCCTTCGTAGGTCTCTCTCAACTTCTCGTTGATGCTCCACCTCTTTTTCGAGTTGTTTTAGGTGGTTTTGAAGTGCCTCCATGGCTTTCGCATTTGGCAAATTCTTGTCTTTGTTAGGTTGAGGAGTATCTTCTGGTGTAGTGTCCGTGTTTTTGTTTGGCGTTCTGTCTACCAAACTAGAATTGTGATCGTTGTCATGGTCGTTCGCCATGTGGATGGGAGGACTTCCAGGTTCCCCGGCAACGGCGCCAATGTTCTGAGGGTTACCTGAAACTGTAGGTCGATCTCGGATGAGATCTTCTTTGCTGGTCGGAGATGACGTGTCCGGCTGGTGAATGACAGCCAGGATTGTCGTGTCCGACTTGTTGAACTGGCGATCTGCTGATCCTTTGTCACCAGAGGGTGGTGGTACCTGCAAGGGACTCCGATGATTAAGTTAGCAAGGGTATTAAGCAGGTTTTTGGTAAAATCAGAGTATGAGTTATACCTGGGTGCTCCAGTGTATTTATAATGGTGTGGAGTGACCTTTCTGGAGATAAGATAATTATTTTATCTTATCTTATCTTTGAGTGAAGTCATCTTATCCTTATGGGAACCGCCCTTTATCTTTCTAGGCTTTGGCTGCCTTTAGATTTGGGCTGTGTTCCTTTGTTTGGGCCTTCTTGGGCCTCTGTAGTAATTTGGCCGAGCTCTTAGAGAAGAAGTCGGGTAGTCCTGACTTGAAGAGGTTGGTCGACTTGTCGTCAAACAACCCGGGTCAGACAGCTCGACCCAGGGTATGAACAGTATTGAGAATGATTTTGATTTGAGGCTATGATTCGTGAATAATTATTTAATTGTTTGAAAGTAACTAATTACTCGAATTCCTGGTTACACTGATTTCTTGATTTAGTTGTAAAATTGAGATTTATTTGATGATGATGGATATTGTTGCAAGCTTGTTTGAGAGTTATTGGTTGCTGGATATGTTAATTTGACTGAATAATATTGTGTTGAGTGTTAAACTGATTTAGGCTTGTACTCGGTTTGAAATTATTGTGATGGTGGTTTGATTATGACTGTTTCCTAAGTATTGATAATGAGTGCTTGTAAATTTTGGTTATATTATCAATAACTTTGGTCACTAAATTGAATGGGTTGAGAACCTTGCTATTTTGGTCGTTGTTGAGAAAAAGGTAAGTGAGTTGTGGAGATTAAGGTTTGATGAACCAAAAACAGATTGAGCCTGGATTTCTAAACTGATTTCTTAAAATTGATTCCTTAACTGAAGCAATAATTTTAAAGGTTTATGAATAATTTTAGAATTACCAAAAAATTATATGGCTATAAATTATGTTGATTATTACGAATTCTACGAATTTGATAATTGTTGAGAAAAGGGCTGGTTAATTGTTGAGAAAGGGGGAACCCATAAGGGTGGCTAAGTCCGAGTTTTAGGGGAGATGCTGTCGAAATTTTATAAAATTTGAGACTTTATTTGAAATGCTATTTTTAAAATATTTGGTTTTGAAAAAGTAAATTATTTGAGATTTATTTAGCTAAGAAAAGATTTATTCTATTTTGAATTTGATTTATTAAAAAAAGTATAAAGTTTTAAATCCAATCTTTTGAGATTGTGTTTTAAGTTATATTTTGAGTTCGGTTTGATGAGAAAGAAAAGAAGAAGAAGGAAAAGTAAAGAAAAGAGAGATAATTAAAGGGATCTCTACCACAGTAGAGTAGAGAGCAAAGATTGAAAAGAAACTGAATGCTGTTTGGACCTTAGTGCAAAGTATCTAGTAGCGACAATGATACGTAACGCTCACTTGACACTATAAGGACGGCTCAAAGAGGACGACGATATGTAACGCTCATAAGAGACCAAAAAAAAGGTTACGGCTCAGTGAGGATGGCGATGCGTAATGCTCACTGGAGATCGAAAGGGAGTGTTCCCTATGAGAACGGCAATACGTAATGCTCATGGACGGGACAATGGCTGAGATAAGGATGGCGGTACGAATGCTTACCTCAAGACCAGTGTCGGGAATTGGGCAGCAAACCGACACATGAGCTCATGGCCTGTATAGGATTAGATATGCATCATCCTTATTTGTGAATTTGCATTTGATTGTGTTTGCTTATCTTGTTTCTCTGTGATTGTGCTATTTGTCTTGTTGTGACTTGTTTGCGTGTTGATCTGTTTCTTGTGCTATTGTTTCTCTGTGATTAGGAACTGAGGCTGTGATTGAGATTTGCTTTAAGTTTGGAACTTTAAAGAAGGTAATTAATTATATAAAGTAAAACTAAAAAGTATTTCCAAAGGTTTAACTAAATAGTTTTATTGAGTAAGTTAATTATTCGCATTATATTAATTACATTTACGGTATTCTCATTTCCTACTGAGAACGTGTGGTTTGTTCTCACCCCAAAATCTTCCACCCTTTCAGTGCCACAGGTTCGAAGACTCAGTTTGAAGCTGCGGGCGATTATTAGTCTTATTTGAGTTAAGTTTATGTGTTGAGTTTCTTCCATAGAATTCCTTCACCTTTGTTATTTAAGATTTTATTTTATACAAAGGGATAGGAATTGTATCTGAGTTTCATTTGAATCCTTTTGTATAATATTTACTATTATTAATAATTATGTGAATATTATTACTTGGAGGTCTTGGATATATGATTTTGATTAGTAGCAAACAAAATTTTTCGGCATTTTCTATAAATCTGAAACATGATACTGAACTAAAGGCTCAATATTAAGTAGTAAATAAGGAAAACAGGTTAGTAACTCCTACTTTTGGTATGATCATGACGTGCTAAAAGTTAGGGTATTACATTATGGTATCAGAGCAGTTCATCCTGATTAGAGCCTTGGGAATGGACTGCCTGTGCTTCATTGTATACTCTGAGTGTCTGTCATGTTATAGGTCTTGTCTGAATGATGAGAATTAGAGTTTTATGCACATGACTGTCTATTGATTAATGCTGTTAGCTTACCGTTGCATATCTGCTGATATTAAGTTTTGCCAACTTAATGTTGATGGTTATGTGTACGGAAAAGTTAACGGGTTATCGTTGGTGAAATAGTTAATCGATAACGCATATCGTGGGGTTTGGGAAACGTTAGAAGTTGAAGTTGGAAAGTTGCAACTCTGAAGCTGATACGAGATTAGTTTGTGAAAGTTAATCACATTGTTTTAACCCGAACCTGTTTTGTAACCCTTCGCTGCCTTGCCTTGTCATCACATGCTTGAGCCATGATATATTTTGTGTCAAGCTTGCCTCGTAACTTCTGCTTTGTGCACTTCTACCCTTATACCTTTGTACCATCTGAAAATACAAGTAATTGTAACTGTATATATGCATATATGCTAAGATCCTTTTTTGCCTCTTCCTTGATCATGTTTAAAAAGTATAGTTAATATAAGCCTCTCTTGTTTCGTATCAATTTTCGAGCACGAAAATTTTTATAAGTGGAGTGAGATGTAAGACCTCAAGTTTTTAGAAAATAAATAATGAATTATTTATGTTTATATATATGGTTTTATTTTAGAAAGTTGCTTTTACTAAAAAGGAAACAAACCAAAGTTATGAGATTTCGAGTCTTAAATTAATTTGGATTTATACAAATTTCAATTTCAATTAGATATTTTTAATTAATTGAAATTAGTGATTTGGGTTTTTGATTAAATATGATTTTAAATTAAAACTCTATTCAAATCCTAAATCCCTAATTTTAAATCCTAATTTCACTAACCCTAATCCCTTCTACCCAACCCACACACACACGTAACCCTCTTCCTCCACACTCGTGCATCCCTCAATGTGACAAGTTCACTCACTCTCACCGCCTCTTACCTCAACCATCACCCCCTTTCACTCCTAAGTCCTAACACACACACGGTTGGAACCTGGAAAAGAAAAGAAAAAAAAGAAAGGGAAGAGAGACTGGGATCCGAGAGAAGAGAGGCTTGTTCGTCGGGCCCTGTTACGCCATCACCACCATCTGTCACGCCGCCACCCCCGCCATGTCGCAATCGAGGAGCAGAGCCGTGAGGAGAGAGAGTTCACGAGCGAGAGAGAGAGAGAGCGACGTGGAGGATGAGAGTCGCAAGCTTGGGACCGCCGCCTCCTCACGCCAGTCACCACCGCTATCGGTGAAGAGGTCCGTCACCGCCATCCGCGCCTCTGTCGCCGTCAGAACCACACACCACTACTAGAAGGACCTTCATCGTTGCTCTTTATTGACATGAACGAGAGAGAAGGACGCAGAAGGAGGAGTCATTGCTACGAGCTCACTACTATCAAGAAGAAGTTGCCGTCACGTCGTGCCTACCGCCGTCATCGAAGACTCATTGTAGTTGATTAAGGGTTTCACAGTGGAGCTCAAGGATAACGTCGTAGAATTTGAGTGGAGCCGTCTTCCTACTGCTGAGATCATGCTTCATGTTCTGCCCTGTTCAGCTCAGATCCATTCTCTATTCTACCCCGCTCCTGCTCCATTAGGATTTGCTGATCTTCATGGTGAGACTGAATTTGTTTTGCCTTTTTTACCGTGATAATTTGTTTTATTTTCACATAATATCCATTTCATGTTAATTTTTATTTAGGTTAGAATAATCTATTGTTCGGTGTTGATGTTGTTGCTATTGCTACTGCTGGATTCTAATGCCATTGTCATTGTTGCTGTTAATTCGGAATAAGTGGGGTTTGTCGTGTTTGATTCTTGAGTTTGGTTAATTGAGGTAGGGGATGTATTTCAAAATTAACTTTTTTAATTTATGAATGCCAATAAGGTTTAGTAGGTAACTGCAAATAATTTATAAACATTTTGTGTGATTAATTGATAGAGATAAGCTTGGATTGAGGTTGTGAAATTTTGATTAGTGTGGTATTAAGAATGATTTTGATTTGAGGCTGTGATTCATGAATAATGATTTAATTATTTGAAAGTAATTAATTACTCAAATTCCTGGTTACGCTGATTTCTTGATTTAGTTGTGAAATTGAGATTTGTTTGATGATGATGGATATTGTTGCAAGTTTGTTTTAGAATTATTGGTTGCTGGATATGTTAATTAACTGAATAATATTGTGTTGAGTGTTAAACTGATTTAGGCTTGTGCTCAGTTTGAAATTATTGTGATGGTGGTTTGATTGTGACTGTTTCCTAACTATTGAGAATGAGTGCTTATAAATTTTGGTTATATTATCAATAACTTTGGTCACTAAACTGAATGGGTTGAGAACCTTGCTGTTTTGGTTGTTGTGGAGAAAAAGATAAGTGAGTTGTGGAGATTAAGGTTTGATGAACCAAAAACAGATTGAGCCTAGATTTCTAAACTGATTTCTTAAAATTGATTCCTTAACTGAAGCAATAATTTTGAGGGTTTATAAATAATTTTAGAATTACCAAAAAATTATACGGCTATAAAATATGTTGATTATTGAGAATTTTGCTGATTTGATAATTGTTGAGAAAAGGGCTGGAGAATTGTTGAGAAAGGGGGAACCCGTAAGGGTGGCTAAGTCCGAGTTTCAGGCGATGTGCTGTTGAAATTTTATAAAATTTGAGACTTTGTTTGAAATGCTATTTTTAAAATATTTGGTTTTGAAAAATAAAATTATTTGAGATTTATTTAGCTAAGAAAAGATTTATTCTATTTTGAATTCGATTTATTAAGAAAAGTATAAAGTTTTAAATCTAATCTTTTGAGATTTTGTTTTAAGTTATATTTTGAGTTCGGTTTGATGAGAAAGAAAAGAGGAACGAAAAGTAAAGAAAAGAGAGATAATTAAAGGAATCTCTACCACAGTAGAGTAGAGAGCAAAGATTGAAAACAAATTGAATGATGTTTGGACCTTAGTGCCAATTGTCTAGTGGGGACGGCGATACGTAACGCTCACTTGACAATATAAGGATGACTCAGTGAGGACGGCGATGCGTAACGCTCACTGGAGATCGAAAGGGAATTTCTCCCAAGAGGACGACGATATGTAACGCTCATGGAGGAGATGATGGCTGAGATAAGGATGACGGTACAAACGCTTATCTCAGGACCAGTGTCGGAAATCGGGCAGCAAACCGACACATGAGCTCATGTCCTGTATAGGACTAGACATGCATAATCCTTATTTGTACATTTTCATTTCATTGTGTTTGCTTATCTTATTTCTCTGTGATTGTGCTATTTCTTGTTTGCGTGTTGATCTGTTTCTTGTGCTATTGTTTCTCTATGATTGGAAATTGAGGTTGTGATTGAGATTTGCTTTAAGTTAAAAAATTTAAAGAAGGTAATTAATTATATAAAGTAAATAGTTTTAATTTTTTAGAAAGTTAATTATTCGCATTATGTTCATTACTTTTAGGGTGTGTGTGGTTCAAAGATTAAATTTTATTACTAGGAATGTCATTCTTAGGAATATAATGCCTAGGAATAAGATTACTTGGAATATAGGATACCTATGTTTGGTTATAAATTTTAATGTCTTGGAATGTTATGTAATAATCCTAGGAATGACTAAATTTTTGTTTGGTTGAGTTTAAATTTTTTGGTCATATTATGTAATATGTCAAAATTACCCTTACTCATTCAAATTAAAATATTAATGACTAAAATTAAATATAAAGCTAATTAAATATTATTATTTTTTACATTATTTTTTTAATTTAAAAATATCTCTAATAATAAATTTACTAAAATATCGCTAATAATAAATATGTTTAGCTAAAATTATTATTAATTCTATTTTTTTTACATTTACTAAAATACCCCTAATATCAAATATCTTTAGTTAAATTGTTTATTGGTTCTAATTTTTTTAAATTTACTAAAATATCCTTAATATCAAATATGTTCAAATAAAATTATTATTGATTCTATTTTTTAAAATTTACTTAAATAACCCCAATATCAAATATGTTTAACTAAAATTATTATTGATTCTAAATTTTTTTAAAATTTACTTAAATACCCCAATATCAAATATGTTTAACTAAAATTATTATTGATTCTAATTTTTTTTAAATTTACTAAAATACCCCCAATATCAAATATCTTTAGTTAAATTATTATTGATTCTAAATTTCACTTAATAACAATATGTTTAATTAAAATTATTATTTTTTTACATTTTGAATTTACAAAAATACTTCTAATAAAAAATTTACTAAAATACCATTAATAAAAATATGTTTAATTAAAATTATTATCGATGCTAATCTTTTTAAATTTACTAAAATACCCCTAATAACAAATATCTTTAATTAAAATTAATATTATCACAATTAATTTACTAAAAAAGCATTACTATTATGCAAATGAAAGTTACAAAGAAGTCTCAAAAGTAAAAAATTACTAGCACTAATAAGCATACATGCACAACTCTTATACAAGAAGACAAACACATCAACAAAATAAAATCAATATTACAACCTCACACATAGAAAAATTATTTCAATTATTGAGCGTGATGTCTTCTCCTCCATTGGTTTCACATTTCTTGTGCAAGTTAATCTCTCCATCTACCCCAACATAGATTGGTTTATTTCATAAGATTCTTTTGGAGCCCAACTGTGGTCAGACTTCAACAAAAGCAATCTTCAAATCTCCGTTCTTAGTTACAATCATCAGGCTTGTATCACATTGAATAGCAGCTCCATCCATGGTTCTTTTGCTAATCATCCTTGGCACCAAAATGCTCAGAAGAAACCAGACACCAAAATGATCTCCAACATGGTTAGAGAAAACAACAATGACTTCACCAAGGAAGAAGAAATCAGAGGAATGTAAGCAGGAGTGAGCTAACAACACGTGCAAATAACAAAGACCAGTAAAAAGATTTAACTATACGAGATGGATGGCCTCAGAGGTAGTGACAATTTAAGATTTCATCAGATACATATATCTGATAATACGTGCAATAGAATACATCATTGGCCAAACCACTAGTAAGGTGTCTGCATTAAGCAAAGGCCAAGTATAATTTGAAAATTGATTTAAAAGTTAAAATGATGGGTTCTTCAATAGAGAAAAAACAATAACATACATATGTTGAAAAACAAAATAGATTTTAACATCAGGTTCATTGACAAATGAAAAATCAGCAAAAAATTAACACATTAGGGAACAAAATAAATAAACACACATTGCCATAACCATATCCATAAGAAAATGAGTGATACAATGATAGCTACAAAGGATGCAATATAAAATCAAAATGCTTAATCCCTAAATGAAATAAATGGCTAATACGAAAAATATAATAACAGATTGTAGATTTTATATGAACGCATCAGAGAGATTCCCATTTTAGACTAAGTCATCACTCTCCTTCGAGTGCTGATGTCCCTGTCTATTTGTCATCATTTGCGAATAGAAAGAAATACTACATTTGCAAGCTTAAACATGGATTTTTCACACACAATACCTCAAAGAAATAATTATAATTCAAGCAGAGAAATAATAAATGGAAAAAAAAAGAAAAAACTTGAACTTCAATTCTTCACACAAGTAGAATGCCAGTTTCAATTTTTAAAAATCCAATAACGCAGAATATGCATTGCTAAATAGATTAAAAAAAATAGAGCTTCCTATTCCGAAGGTGTGAAAAAAAGGGGGAAAAACAAAATAGTGAAAGAAAAGTGGGTGCCTCAGATCAAAATTTATATCATGGAATTAAATCTCGAAGTATATTAGGAATAATGTATTGTGGTTCAGATCTGAACACTTACGAATCAGTGAAGCAGAAACACTGGTGTAGATTCACTGTATTTTTCTCTAACCAACCCAATCTCGTTTCTCTGAACAAATGACAGAGTTCAAAAAATGACCAACCACTCAAATTCAGAAGCCCTTTTAACAGTGACAATCAAGAACTAAAACCAAAGCAAATGAATTACCAAAAGCAAAGTAAGAAAAACAAACATTACTTGAAAATGCACACACACAAACACAGAGAGACAGAGACACATTATTACCAAATGGAGACATTTCAATGACACAAGCATTGACCTATGAAGTGAGAAATCATGGGAGACACCCATTTCAGAAAAACAGAAACTTCAAACAAACATTGCACTATCATACGAGACTGTAACAAATATCACCAGAACATACAAGTATACCAGAACATGCACACCAAAATACATTTTAAAACTGGAAAACTAGATCCCACAGATCCTGTAGCTGAAAATTAAATTGTCACCAAAACAACTTTATATTGTTACTAGTATGTAAAATTCATCAAGACAACAGGATAAAGAAGCAGAGCAATAGTAATGCAAGCTTAGTAGTGCATTGTAGCATGGCTCATGAAGTACACAGCACGGAAACCCAAATTAAGACAAGATTAAGCATGTATGTAAAAATATGTTTTTGTCAGATTCAAGCCAAATTAAACATGTAAAAATATGTCAAAAGCTTAAACTCTTTATTGAGGCAAATCATCAAACATGTTGTTTGCATGCAACATAATCACAAAGAGCGTATACGAAATCAAGCAAAATAAAAAATAGCTAATCAAATTAGCAGTCTATTGCAGGAAATTAGTGTAATATGATGTAGAAAGCATAAAAAGAACCTAAACCTTAATGAGAGATTCAAAGAGAATTCGCAGAGATAAGCAATGCAAACATGAACTTGAAGAAGAGAAGGAAACCAGTCTTCCGTTTAGGGTAACGGTGGCGCTGGTGTAGCTCTGATGGCGGTGGCATTGGTGAAGCCTCCACTGATTTGGGAAAAAACTCAAACTTTAATATAAGATTCAAAAAAAAAAATTCACAGAGAAAAGCAGTGCGAACATGAATCGGAGAAGAGAAGGAGACGAATCTTCTGATTAGAGTAACGGCGGTGCCGGTGCCGGCTCCAGTGCTGGTGGCATTGGTAAAGCTCACAGATTTGGGGGAAAAAACTGCTCTGCTAGGGTTTAGTTCTCCAGAGAAAAATGAAGAAGAAGTGAAATATAGTATTAAATAATAGGGGTAATTTAGTCTTTTTGTTTCATTATTTACATTCCATTCCCATTGGAATGAAAGATAACCAGGGGGAAATGGGAATTGAATGAGTGGTAATTCAATTCCAAGGAATAAAAGTTACCTTGGAATGTTTTTTTCAACTTTGAACCACACATAGGAATTTCATATTCCCATCTTAAATTTCCTGGGAATGTTCCATAATTCCCCCAACCACACACACCCTTACGGCATTCCCATTCCCATTGAGAATGTGTGGTTTGTTCTCACCCCAAAATCTTCCACCCTTTCAGTGCCACAGGTTCGAAGACTCAGTTTGAAGCTGCGGGCGATTATTAGTCTTATTTGAGTTAAGTTTATGTGTTGAGTTGCTTCCATAGAATTCCCTCGCCTTTGTTATTTAAGATTTTATTTTATACAGGGGGATAGAAATTGTATCTGAGTTTTATTTGAATCCTTTTGTATAATATTTATTATTATTAATAATTATGTGAATATTATTACTTGGTGGTCTTGGATATATGATTTTGATTAGTAGCAAACAAAATTTTTCATCATTTTCTATAAAACTGAAACACGATACGGAACTAAAGGCTCAATATTAAGTAGTAAATAAGGAAAACAGGTTAGTAACTCCTACTTTTGGTACGATCATGACGTGCTAAAAGTTATGATGCTACATAGTACATCATTGCTTTTCATATTTGATTACCACTATATAAGTTTCATATTTATTTTATTGTGCACATTAATTAATTTGTACTTTATTATTTTATTTTTCATGTTTTAAAATAATGTGATTATACTATAATAAGGATGACATTAGTTTTCATAATCTATTATGAATCTTATTCTATTTTGTTTGTCATATAAATACTATTTATAAAAAATAGTTATTTGTGCCATATGTTAATCATCACTTAATATTACTTAAATTTAATAAGTTGATAGTAGTGATTCCTTGTGATTAGTTTTAAAAATTCAATTTTTTTCATTTTTTTTTTGGTACAATTTTGAACAAACTCAATTTTGTTATTAAATAGTTTTTGTGGGTCATAATATTTTTAACTTTTTCTGTTATTGTAATTTTTTTTCTACAATAAGTACTTCTAAATTATCAAATGCTTAAAGATTCATATTTTTGTATTTTTTTGGAAAGGTGAAAATTAAAGTTAAATGATATTAGTTAGTTTTTTAACAAAATTATATACTTACTTTTTGTTACTTATTTTATTTTCTTTTGATGGTCTAAATTAGTCTATATATTATCAAATTATTTCTATTATTTATGCAACATTTTCTTCTTCTAGTAATTATTTTACTTTCTGTTTATTATATTTTAATATGTTTATTTTAGTTACATTCAATAAATTGACCAAATTTAAACCTATTTTTTCGAACCACTTTTTGATCATATAATTGAAATTATTTAAATTGAGATGTTTAGAGCCTAAAGTTTTTAAAGTAAAAAAAAATACAATAAAACAAATTAGAAAAACTAATAAAATAAAATGATTTTATTTTATTGGATCCTCAAATTAGTTAAAAAATCAATTTAACAAAAATTCTTTTCTTGCCACATCTTTAATATATATATTAATCTAATAATCAGTAAAAAATAATATTATCCAAGGTAAAACAGATTAAAAAAGAAAAAAGAAGTTAATAAAATGTGCGTGAGATATTTTACTCTATCATTAGTAGGTGTAGACTTTTTTGAGTCCTTTATAAGCCAATCAAATAATTTGTGCCATATGTTAAATGAACAATGATAAATCAATTAATTTTTTTGAAATATAATTAATTTATTTAATTTAATTATAAACAAATTTTCATGTATTTAGATGTCACATATAATACTCAACATAATTAATAGTTTAGAAAATTAATCTATTAATTTTTTAACAAATTATTTATAAGTGTAGACTGCATCATTCATATGCCAATCAAATAACCAGTATCATATGCCAAACAAATGATATTATAGAAGACAAAATTAATAATATTTTGCAAAAAGTTATGCGTAAACTTTTTTGATTTGTTAGTGAAATAAGTATTTGCAAAATTAGTTTCAGATTATGTTGGCAGGATTAAAATAAGATAGAAGAAATTAGAAAGTGAAAAAAAATAAATAATAGCATATGTGTCACATTTTTGGAGCCCCTCTTACACTTTCATAAGGATAACATATCCATTTTTTTGTTGTCACTTTTTTTAACCAACTACTGTGCCTCACAGTTTCTTGGATTGTTCATACAATTCGAATCATGAAAGGAAGCATAAGCAAATATCTTATGATTTATTAAACTATTCTCTTTAGCAGTATCATAAAAAATAGGTAACATCCATTATCAACAAAATAACAAATATAATTATACAACTCAATAATATCACTCCAAAGAAACATATAGGACCTATTGACACCAATAATATACTACATGAGGCACAATAACAGTAGTATTTATTATCATCTATGCTACACATTAAAATTTCTTCGCCTGCTGAATACTTTTTTACTGTTTCATTTCATGTTGTATTTGTTGGCACGTTGATTTCATGTCACTCAATGCACATACATGCTCATACAATTCTTGTGTCTAAACCTTTTATATTTCCCATGGTATCTATTACTTGCTCTCCACGCATCCAAACTCCATTATATACCATTGTCTAATATTTCATTATTTTTTCATTCATTCTTGCCACTCCCATTGTTTTCAACAACTATTCTTGCTTCGTTCATACAAACAATTCTCATGTGCTGCGTCTTTTAAAGACATTCTAGATTAATACGTATTAATATGTAAATAAAAGTATTAATCGACTTTAATAAACATAGACTTTATTAATATGTATTGATAGATTTTATCAAACGATTGACTTTATTACAATTACTATTATTAGAATTATGAATGTATTGTCTATTTTAATGGCAAAACCTCATTTGGTGTCCAAATTTTTTTTTTCAATTTTGTCCTTTTTTATGTACCCCACTATATGTTAGTTATTTCACGTTAAAAAAATTCCACTACCTTATCTTCTTTCTTATCACATACCTCCCACTACCTCTTCTTCTCTCTTATCACATACATTCACGTTCTCTCTTATCTCATACATTTACGAAACTTTTATAATTATCTCTTTATTCCCTTATTCTCTCACACCTCAAATTACTTTACTGCATAATAGAAAAACTTCATTCATTTCTTATCTATCTTCTCATGTATCCTTTTCACTTCACCTACATATAATGTAAAACCTAATATAATTTATTTTTCGTCCTTAAATAAAAGTGTAAAACTATATTTATATGGTTGTTTTGATTAATTACAGTGGACAACATACCAATAGAAGTTTCACGTGGAAGTAGTTGACCGACTTGACAAGATTATGCCAAACGACGAAGACAAAACATGAGCAAAGAACAGATACAGCAACACCTGTTACTGAGAGAGTATTAAACGACGAAAACAAAATGCTATATTGAGTGGTCCAACTAATATAACAACACGAGTAGAAGATATTATAAATATATCTATAATCGCTGCTCATCAATACTCTTTGTCATGTATTCTAAGTTATACTTCCAATTAATAAATTTATGTTGTTAGTTTATCATTTAATTTGAATTATTTTCTACAATATATCCATGTTACTGTACTCTTAGTACCATTTATGTATAATTTATCTACTGAATCTACTCTTAGATTCTCAAAATACATTATTTTCATGCTAATAATAGATTTGCTAAATATTCAGATAAAATAACAGCGGAGCTGGTCCAAGTCGAATGGCTATAATATGGGTAGGAATTATGTATATTTATTTAATTAATAATAATCTATTTTTTCTTAGGTTTTGATTCATTAAACCTTTAATTATTGTCCTAAATAATATTATTATAGATATTATTATATTATCTTAATGTACTTTAAAAACTTATCATGTTAATTATTAGGTAATTTAATTATTTTCGAATATAATATTATTAGAATATAAAATTTTCTCACTGTATCATTATAAGAAAATTATATTAGATATATGTTTAATAATATATTTGATAATAATATATTAAGAAAATATCGTTGTTAAATTATGTTTGTTATAATATATTTGTTATTAAAATTTCTCACTCTATAACAAAAATATTTAGATGATAATTCTGATATATTTTTTTAGTCTTTTCTTTATACAATTTAGTTTATGATTTAATTTGAATTATTTCTACAACATATCTAAGTTAATATTCTCTTAGTATCATTTATGTATAATTTATCTACTGAATATACTCTTAAATTCTCAAAATACATTATTTTCATGCTAATAATAGATTTTCTAAATATTCAAATACTCATGTATATTGTAACACCCTATCACACAGAGCTTTACACTTAAGTCGTAAAATAGAGGTTGTGTGGTATTACGACCTCTAAAATAATATATATATATATATATATATAGAAAATGATGCAGTATTCGAGGAGCCTTGAAAAATGGATAAAGCAAAATCACAAAATAAAAAGCGCAACGCTCAAGAAACAAGATTACTTGTGTGCGAAGAAATCTAAGGTTCATAAGCATAATTAAACAGAAAGTAGGAATATAGGGTCAAAAGTACGAAATAATAAGCTCCTAACTCAGCCTGCGAAGCTAAGGCTGGCAGGAGAATATTTACATACAAAATATACAATCCATAACCCAAAAAATACATGTTTAAAACCCTAGTTCTCCATAAACCTCTAAGATGTGCAACAGTAAAGCATATATATATATATATATATATATGAGGAGAGTCTATACATATATAGCAAAAGACCAAAATTAAAGTCCCAAATTGAATCCACTTCGCTGCAGAAACTCCAGACGCCTAGCGAGGTGCCTCTCAACCTGTAACTGAAAAATAACAATATCGATGGGATAAGAACCGGGGGTTCTCAGCATGGTAAAGGTGCCACGTACATAAGATATAAGGTCCCGGAAATGCCAGAGGCAATTCTAGAATGCCGACACTCGGATTAATAGACTTAAGGGACTAAAACAGAAACCATAAACGGGTGGTTTTCTAAGGATTCCTAGCCAAAGCCTAACTATAAACCTTACTCTCTCCGTCTTTCCTCCGTTCCTTCAATTTCGGTGAAATCATGTAGACGAACAAGCAAACAATGGCAAACACAGATAGAATACAAGTAATACAGATAGCAAGTATAACAATTAACATATTAAAATCACTTAGGCATTCCCAAATAGTGCACAAGCAAACTATTCAAACAATATGCATATGATGCATGTCTGTCCTATGGCTGATGAGTCTCATCTGTAGGTTATTAAGCCAACCCGACAAGTCTGGCTGCTAAACCCTGGACTATCCCCCATCGCGCATCCCCAAGAATCTATGTATAGCTTTTTCTCATATAAAATTTGCTTATTGGGGGTATCCTTCTTGGGAATTTATACGTGCCAGTCACCCTTACGACGTAGGGTCAACAGAGTATCGAGTCTCAACCTGGAACACGTCGTGGCAAGCCACGGTACTTTACCCAGGGAAACTAATATCTCAGATAATTGAATGCATAAGCCAATAAACATTCATAATCATTTATATCATTGCATAATCATTCTTTACAGCCATGGCATCGCATTTACTTCAAGCATTCACATTTTAATATATAATTCATCAATTTTCCAACCTTGCTTCACCCCCAAGTTACCTCTATTTACTAGCTTCATCTCATTACTAGGTCTACAACTAAGATCTAGGATTAAAAGAGTGAAAACAGAGGTTTAGAGGTTCAAAATTGGGTTTAAAATACAAAATGTTTATTTGGTGAAAAACAGGGCTCTGCGTACGCATGTCATGGTGTGCGTACGCATGACCCGATCCGCGTACGCATTTACGCTGGACAGAATCATACGTTCGCGTATGAAGCCCCATGCTCGCGTACGCATAGGTCTCTTTTTGTCCATGATGCGTATGCATTACCCCGTCCATGTACGCATGCATGCGAAATAGAGACGACCCTTTACGTATGAAGGGTATGCATACGCATGCATAGAAGTTTTGTCAAAAATTGGTTAAGTCTGCAGAATTTCAGTTTTGAACTCCAAACTTCCGACGCGTATAACTTTTTCATTTTAAAATATTTTTCATCCGTTTTTTAAACAGCATAAACCTCACGAACCCAATTTTCATATGAAAAAGTTTGAAACAATTTGGGGGTCTGGAAGCCGAGTTATGACTCGCCGAAGTACGGTAAAAAAATCAAATTTTCACAAAAATCTTCAACCTCTATTTTCATTAAAAATCAAACTCAACCTCAACACTTCATATATATAATCAGCACCCCAATACCAATTACAACATCACCTCCACCACATGTTACCATATACAACCATTCCTCAATTTTAAACAACCATATGCATAAATTTTGTAATAATGTCAACAAAATCATCAATATACCACCACCTATTCTTATCTATTTATATCACCATCATCAACTCATCACCTAACAACCTAGTATCATCATAAACAATAGTCATCCAACAAATACTCAGTCAATAACAACAATATCATCAAAAGCACTAAACATTCAACATACTCATGTGTTCCAACCTATCCTATGGTCATCTAACCTAAGTTTTCACAAGACATTATATATTAAATACAAGAAACATAAACCATACCTTGGCCAATTTTCTCGTATAATCCAAGACAACTCACTAGGCAAGAAGCAAGCCCTCAACACCAATTTTAGCAACTAGCACTAAATCCCAAGCTTCCAATTAAGCTTCCAACATATCCAATTGCTTTATATCACATATATACATACACCTAACACCTTTATCACATATACCTACCCAAAGTTTAATACCCAACACACTTAATCAAAGAACTAGCGAGGGTTCTAGGATTCTTACCTTGTTCAGGCACCAATGAAGTAAGATTGAATATTTTTCTCAAGCTAATCGGGTCCTAATACATCAAGGAAGCAAAATCTCAACACCACTGTAAAAAATTTCGAAAATTTTAGGGAAAGAGAGGTTGAGAACGAACATGAAAGTTCCTTACCAAATTATTTACCGGACTTTGTAGAGCTCAACGCCACGGGCATGTGGCCCCAAATAGTGCACCGATCGGAGCTCAGAGTAGCAAGATATGGTGGTTTGAAATCAAAGCCAAGGGTTTGTTCTTCTTCCCCTTGCCTTGAGCATTGCTTCGGCATGTTTTTGGCTAAAAGGAGGAAGAAGATTGACTCTTCTTAAGTTATTGGACAGATGGGTTGGGCCTTGGGTCCAATGTGGGCCCAGTTTTGACCGATTCAGCGTGTTTGGCCCAATCTTGGGCCAAACTCTTTGAAATTCGTGTCAAAATTCTTATTTTAATTAGCTCTATCTTATTAAACTATAAAATTCATATTTCTAATTTCTTTTATTAAAAATTAATATATTGATTAATTAATCACAAATTTTTTGGGGTTTACATCCTACCCACCCAATTAAGAATTTTGCCCTCAAAATTCAAATTTAGTTACCTAAAAAGATGTGTGGGTAGTCCTTCCGCATATCCAATTCAAGCTCCTAAGTATATTCTTCAATACCAGTCCGACTCCAAGCTACTTTCACCTATGATACTTCCTTTCCGCGCAATTGTTTGATGCTGGTGTTGTCAATATAATGAGTAGATTTTTGATGGTATAGAATTTCACAAATAAATTCTCGTTGCAAGTATAGTTTCTAAACCAACAATAATCCTTTCATACAAAAATTTATTTGTCACAAGTACAAACCCCTAAAAATAATAACCGAAGTATTGGAACCTTGGGTCGTTATCCCTAGGAATTGCGATAAAGTGTTCTTGTTATTGGTTATGAGGTATGTTTGGGGTTTTTGGAATAAGGAACAAAAAAAGTAAATGGCAATGAAAATAAACTAACAACTAGAAAAGCTCTTGACAAGGAATGAGAATTAGAAGTCCTATCCTAGCTATCCTCTTCAATTGTGATGGGAATTGTCCCTTGCTCCCACTTAGTTAACCTCTAACCATGGAGGAAAGTCAAGTGGATGAATTAACTTGATTCTTCAAGTCCTAATCAACTCCTAAGGAAAGACTAGCTTTAGAGGTATTCAAATCAACTAGCAACTTCTAATTATCAATCAACAAAAGCATTAGATAACTCAAGAGTCACTAATTACTCTACCTAGGCCAAGAGGGAAAAATCTACTCTATAATCCAACCAAGCATTTCTTCAAACACATGGAAGGCATAAAAGGAAAGTAAAATAAATTAAGCAATTCAACAATAAAGGAACATGAATCATAAATTGCATTAAAAGAGAAATAGAAGAAACAAAAGTGCATCAACATAAAAGTAGAGAATTACAAGAATTAAATGCTAAACTAGAGAGAGGAGATGTAGAAGAAGAAGAATTACAAAAGGATAAGTGAATCAAATCATGAAATTAACCTAGATCTAAGAGATTCTAATCTAGATCTAACCTAATCCTAATTCTACAGAGAAGTGAGAGCTTCTCTCTTTAAAACTAACTTTCCCTCCAAAAACTAGACTAAAACTAAAATATGATAACTAGACATGTGATTCCCCTTCAGTCCTTGGTTTAAATAGCATCACAGATGAGTTGGATTTGGGCCTGGAAAGCCCAGAAATCGCCCCCAGCGGATTCACTTTAAGTGGGTCACGTGCAAACATCGACGCGTACGCGCACGTCACGCGTACGTGTCGCTTGACAATTTTCCATCCACGCGTATGCGTCGTGTGCGCATACGCGTCGCCTTGCGACCTCGTCATTTCACACGTGCGCATCTGCTGCGCGTGCACGTGGAGTGAATTTCTCCCAATCCTTGATTTTCCATAATTTCTCCACTTTGCATGCTTTCCTCTCTATTCCTTTGATCCATTCCTAGCCTTTTCAACCTGAAATCACTAACACACACATCAAGGCATCTAGTGGAATCAAAGGTAAATTAAAATCATCAAATTAAAGGTCTAAAAAGCATGTTTTCACACTTAAGCACAATTTAGGAGCCAATCATGAAACCATACTATTTCATTGAATAAATGTGAGTAAAAGGTCATAAAATCCTCCAAATTAAGCACAAGATAAACCCTAAAAATGGGGTATATCAATCTCCCCACACTTAAACCAAGCATGTTCTCATGCTTAAACAAAGAGAGAAACAAAGGGTATCAACATTTATTCAAGGTAAATAAACTATATACAACCTAAACTATATGCAACTATCTACATGAATGCAATTGCTTGGTCAAAATAAATCAATTCCCAAGAATATCAATATAAGCACAAAGGGCTAAAGGTATTAATCAACCAAGCCAAACCACAATTGAATTGAGCTATTAAAGATTTTATAAACTTGCAAGAAGAGTGATGATTGTAGGTGAAAACATGTAAATAAGCATCAAACCCTCACCGGAAGTGTTTGCACTCTATCCGCTCAAGTGTTTGGGGTTGATTCACTCAATTCTCCCCTAATCATGCTTTCCAAGATTTGTTTTTCATCTAACAATCAACAAATATTCCGTGCATGCATACAAGTATCATGAGGTCTTATTCATAGGTTGTAATGGGGTTAGGGTCAAGGTAGGATACATATTTGGTCAAGTGGACTTGAGATTTGAATCTTTGATAAGCTTAGACTTCCCACCTAACCTATGGCAACCTATACAATTTAAGTGCTAACCTAACTACCCATTCTTCACTTTTTCACATACTCATGCATTTTCGTTTGATTACTACACATATGCATTGATTATTATCGAGCTTCACTTGGGGCATTCTGTCCCCTTTTTATTACTTTTATTTTTTTTTTCTATTTTTTTTCTTTTGGTATATATATATATGTTTTTTCTTTTTATTTTTCTTTGTTTTTTTTCCATTCATTTTTTTCTTTTTGCAATAACATCTATACAAAAGCATCAATGCATATAGTTTTGCATTTCATTAACACATCAGCATGTACCCAATTCCCAATATTTTCAATGAAAATACAAAACTACCCTTTTACTCAACCAATGTCCCAAGTTTTCCCACACGTGAATGATACACACACATACTAGCCTAAGCTAATCAAAGCTTTAAATTAAGACATTTATTATTTTTTGCTTTTAGGCTTGTAATGTGCTAAATTAAGAACAAGTGGGTTAATCGTTGGCTCAAAATTGGCTAACAATGGAAGATAAAAGGTAAGGCTATTTGGGTAAGTGAGCTAAATAAAATGATGGCCTCAATCATATAAATGCATGTCTACACCAAATAATGGACATAAAGAATCAAACGAATCAAAGATTACAATCATAGAAAGAGAATAATGCACACAAGAAGGAAAATAAGTGGTTATAAGATGTAACCACACAATTAGGCTCAAAACTCACAAGCTTGTATTCTTAGCTCAAAAACTTGTTCCACAATATATATAATTCAAGCAAGTTCCACAAAAAATTTCCACTCAAATCGATTGGGATGCCCAATAGATAAAATTCTTGAAAAATTTCATTATTTTGACTAAGCTTATTATGTATACATATGCAAAAATAAGAAAATGAAACTAAAAATTCTAAAAGACCTAAAAATGAAATGCAAAAGTGTTGGGATTAGAATCTTGTCACCAAAGAACGTCGAACGGTCGGACGACCTCCCCACACTTAAAAGTTTGCACCGTCCTCGGTGCATTCATAGATGAGCAAGGGGGTACGACGACTCTCCGAGTTGCCACCTTCAGCTAGTAGATCAACCGGTTGCTGCGTGTTCTTTCTTCCGCTTCCATGTTTGCTTATGGTACATCATAAAAAACAGAAAGTAACACCATAAGATAAGAGAATATAAAAGCAAGGAAGTGTGACTTGTTGGAATGAGGTAAGTCACTAGAATTTAGTGAGTGAATTAGTGTGACATTGAGGACAAATAGGCGTGTAAATTCTAAATTATGCGCGGTTTAGAGCACACACTAGTATAAAAAGTGATGTCACAAAAGAAGCATGCATGTCACTCATTCTAGTGTACTTGAGATGCTCTAAACTCATAGGCTAAACAACCAAGCAAGCGATAAAGAAGCATAAAAGCATTCAAGCTAAACACATATGGATGCTTATGATCAAGAAGTACGATGCATTAAGATAAATGCACAACATCAACATCCATCAAGAAATTGCCTAATCAAAGGATAGGATTCAAATCACATGGTAGCCAAATCATGCAATTCAAAAGAATTAAAATGCTTGAAGGCAATGTCATTCACTTGGTGTTCACAAGGTTAAGCGTGAAAAATTCAAAACCAAGTAACAAATTATAACCTCAATCAAGGAATCCAACAACGAATAACAACAATGATTATGCTAAGGTAGCATTCAATTATTAATAAGCAGCAATATATAGTAAACAAAAATCAATAATCCAATACTCATAAGGAAAAAGAGAAAATAAAATAAAAACTAAACTAAATTACTGACTAACTAACCTTGTAAGACCCAAAACTTTTGAGAAGTCCTATTTTGAACTAATCTCAAGTCATATATTTATTTATATTTTTAATTTCATAAATTATCTTATTGAAGGTAATTAAAGGTAGTTTTGATTAATTGGATTTGAAATAAATTAAGGTTTTTATCCAAACTCTATACTTATGGAGTATTTCTCTATTTACAACTTAAAGTTTTAGAAATCTAAAAATAATGAGTTTGGGCTATTTAAATTAAGATTTTATATAATTTTATAATTATTGAGTTATTTTATATATTTAAATTGTAAAGTTTGTAGTTGTGAAATAATAAGGATTTTTATATGATTTGGACTAAATAATTAATATTTTAAAATATTGATACTACTATTTTGGAAAATAAAAAAATTTAGTATATTATTTCTAATTTTTGGATTTGAATATTTTATTAAAAATAATTTGCAAAATGGATGATCAAATAGTATTTTATATATATTATTATTGTTGGATTAGAATTTATTTTCAATTACCATATTATCCCTATTTTATTTGAAATTACAAAATTACCCTAGTACCTAATTTTACCCTAATCCTAAAACTCAACACACACAACCCTAACCCTGGAAACCCTACCCGGTTACCCGGTTCCCCTGACCCAGTGCACACTAGTGCACCTAACCCTAACAACAGCAGCAGTAGCTGCAAACAAAATGAAGAAAGGAAGAGATAGAAAGGGAAAAAAGAGAAGAGGGGGAGGACCGGAGGGGAAAGAGAGGAGGAAGGAAAGGAGGTGGCGCCGGTGGGCGTCACTGCCACTGTCGCCGCCGTCGTGACGCCGCCAGGAGGTCGGAACGGAGGGAGAGTGAGGAATCGGGAAAGAGGGATGGTGCGGTGCCGGCGAGGAGCGCCGTCGCCGTTGTTGTCGCCAGGAGAGGGAGGAGCCACTCCAGAGTTGCACCGTCTTACCGCTAGGTCACCACGCCGTCGCACTGAGGGAGAAAGCTTGCGGGAAGGAAGAGGACGCCATCGAGCTTCTTCCCGTCGCCACCATCGCCAACCATGGAGGAGAGAGAAGAGGCGAGCGCGAGCCAAGATCCGCGCCGGAGAGCTACCGCCTGGGTTCTGTCGTCGCCATCTTGCCTCTGCCGGCGAGCACGACGAGAGAGAGAGATCGGACAGAGAGAGAAGACTCGCGAGGGAGTCACCACGGGAAGGAGTTCGCCGCCGCGTCCCATTGCTTGCGCCGCCGCCATCCACCCTCCCTACTGTCAGTTGCCGTTCGCAAAGAAGAGAGGGAGAACCGCCGCGGAGCTGCTGTCGCCACCGCGTTGCTGGCCTCGCCGTTGTCGTGCTTGCGCTACTGCTGCGTCACCGGAGTTCCATGCCGCCGCTGCTGCCGCCGGGAACGCCACAGTCGGTAAGGGTTTAAGGTGGTCTTCGTTTCCTTTGGGTTTCCGGAAGCTTCATTGTCGTTGCATGTTAATTTCAGTTGTTGTTGTCGGAATCCAGTAGCCGCTGCTGTTTGAGGTGGCTGTCGGGCTGCCGCCAAGCCGGTTCAGAGACCGCCGCTGTTTCGGTTTAGCCGTTCCTTCTTCGTTCGGTAAGCGTCTCGATCTGAAAGCCCTCTAGTTACTGCTCCATTATACGTTGAGGTGTTGTAGCATTCGTTGTTATGAGATTTAATCTCGGCTATTATATGTTGCGATTAGAGTGGTTGTGGTTGCTGAGAAAGCAGGTTGGAACTGAGGTTTTGACTGCAGTCGATTCGGGTCAATACGAAAGGAGTCAGTTAGCGAGTTTGGGTTGTGATTTCAACGTATCGAGGTAGGGGCTTTTTATACAAACTGATTCATTTTAAAGTGGAAGTTGTTATAAATAGATATGTTGTACAAAATGTATTTCTGGTGGTTATGTGAGTCTTATGAATTGTCTGGTTTTATCTTGAATGAATATGGGTGCTTGTTTGATTGTAACAATGTCTGATTTTGATAAATTGGAGATTTCTGGATTGGTTGATTTGAATGATTTTTGATAATTTGAAAGTTGAGTTTTGTTTTATTGGAAATTGATTTATTCTTGAACCCGTCAGAAAGGATTGATGATTGGTTTTGTTGGGACCCGAAAAGGGTGGCAAAGTCCAAGTTTTAGGGGAGATGCTGCCGAAATTTCTAGAAAATCTGAGATTTTGATTGGAATTGTTATTTTGGAAAAGAATGAATTATGCTTTGACTTAAAGATTTGAGAAATAAATTATGTTTGAACTTGCCTTAGTAGGAAAATCTCTATATCTTGGATGTAATTATTAAGAAAGGAATTATGCCTTAAAAATCAATTTAAATATGAAATTTTTATGTTTTGGAAATTGATTTACGTAAACAGATTTTGGAGGGGGTTTTAATGGGTTTAAAATAAACGTGGATTTCAATTAATCTATTTCACTTTACGACATTTAGGAAGAGCTTGAAGTATTTTCTGAAACTTTGATTTATTAAAATTGAAACACTTCCCGAGCCCTTGGAAACAGATTTAAGAATGAAATGAAATTGGTTTTCGGTTTAAAAATGATTTGGTTTTGGGTTTAAACCCTATTCTATTTATTCAACTCAAGAAGTTAAAGTTTCGGAGGTTTTCAAGGAATTTAAGAAATGAGTTAGGTTATTCTCCCCTGAAGTCTTGAGACTCCGCTGAGGAATCTTACGACCAAATCTTGATTTAGAAATGAATGATTTTGAGTCTTTCAAAGAGATTTTGAACTTGGCCGGGTTTTGAGATCTTTGGAAGTATTGGAAAGATGTGAAAAGTGGCTCCGTTTTGAAAAGTGATTCTTGGCTAGCTGTGAATTGACTACGTTTGTTACCTAAAAGTAAATGGGCCAAGAATGATTTTGAATTAAGATTTTGAGCCTGATTGATTGTAGATATCATCAAGATTGATGAGTTATTGTTTGGTAGGCGTAAGGGCCGGGTTCGTCCCGCTTATGCTGAGAGATTTGATAATTGACGAGATTGTTGATAAGTCGTTTGCGCCTGGCAAGGACGGTGGTTAATCCCGCTTGTCGAGGTTGCGGCGCCCGCGTAAGGACGGTGGTTAATCCTGCTTACGTGTAGATGTGAGGTCGGAGGCAAAGTATCTCGCTTACATCCTTTCGGATCACAGGAGTGTGCAGGCACTGACATCCTAGACCGTGTGGCGGGCACGTTATCCCAGAGGGTTCCCATTTATACGTGATCGAAAGGCAACATTCCCATGGGAATGTGTCGGGTTGGCAATTAAACCGACAATGTGATATCACAGCCAGTAGGACAGGCATTCATCATTTGCATCTATGTGATATTGTTTGGGTGTGCATATTGTATTTGGTTTGCCTATGTGAATACTTATGTTAACTGCTAACTGTTATACTTGTTGTAATTGCTCTTGACTGTGCTTGAACCACATTAATTGTGATTGTGTTTGAATTGATTGGTTTGTGAAGAGTTGGTTGCTGATCTAGCTGTTTGGGCCGGGGGCCGTGTTGGATTGGATGGGCTTGAGGCCGTGATTGGTATATTGAGTCCTAGTTCTGTATAAAGTATCTGATCGGTTCAGCATAGACTTAATGAACCTATACTTGGAACGGGATGATCATTTATACCTCGTAGGTAACTGCTTTCATGATTGCGGTCTAGGAAAAAACTTTTCAGACATTTTTTTTAAGGAAAAAGGTTTTGTTTTAGAATATTTGAGAAATTTAGCAAGTCTTCAAAAAGGAATTTTCTGGATTTCGAATGTGAACCTATGGTTTTTGGAAAGACTCAAAAGACGAGCAATGATCACTGAACTCTAAGAATGATCTTATCTTTACGTATCTTGTTATAGCAAATTTTGTAATCCTATAGTGAGAACAAGCGAGGACGACGTTCTCACTCCCCTACAGGTTATTCCTTTTCAGGATATGGAAGACGAAGCTTCAGGAGAGTTATGTTTATTTTCTGTTTTTTTTTTGTCTTTTTGTATCACCGTAGCTATTATTTTTCCCTCACATTTATCTTTATGAAGCTTGTAAGAGGGATAGGAAATTATGATATGTATAATTGTAAACTAGTGTTATGTATGTGTGTACATATATATATATATATATATATATATATATATATATATATATACTTATATATATGTGCATGTATGTTTAGGTTTTCACGAAAAAGAGTTATCGAAGTGTTATGCAGTTTTAAGTTTTAAACAGGCTCATATTTTAGTCTTAAATATTATATAAGTCGTGGTAATACTCGAGCTATCAGAGTGGCGCAGCCGGAAGCGTGACATTTTGATAGTTAGGGTGTTACAAACCTAACTAACTAAAAGAAGTGGTTATAGATGGTGTTTGGAAGTGTTAGATGAAGGGTAGGAGGAGGGAAGAAGAAAGAAGAAGGAAAGAAAGGGAAAGAAGATAAGAAAGGAAGTGTAGTGAAGGAAGAGCTTCCACGCGTACGCATGCAGGGCGCGAGCGCATGGATGATGGTGTAATGGACGCGACGCGTACGTGTGTATCACGCATGCGCGTCGATGGGTTATTTCGAAAGTGACGCGTACACGTCGTGTACGCGTACGAGTGAATTGGTTTGTGCCTCAGGCACAATGCACGCGTAGTGTTCGCATAACTCTTGGGTTAATGTATGTAATGGGAAAATTTGTATCCACGCGTACGCGTATGCGACGCATGCGCGTGGATTGGCCAAAAAACTTGGGGCACGCGTGCGCGTGGATTGATGCTTTGTTTTTCAAAATATTTCATATTTTTGCACCAAACCAAGCATTCCAAACCTCCAAACAGCTACCAAAACACCTTAAAACCATATTTAACACACTAGACTACCAAATAAAGTCAACCAACTAATCTAAATATGAAATGAAACTAATTCTACCAATATTTACAAAAGAGAAAATGAAAAGATATTACCATGGTGGGGTGTCTCCCCCCTAGCACTTTTGTTTATTGTCCTTAAGTTGGACTTATGGGGAGCTCCTCTCAAGGTGGCTTGTGCTTGAATTCTTCTTGGAACTCCCACCAATGCTTGGTTCTCCATGGTGCCCCAAGATTTTTCATGAGTGGCACCAAGTCTTGATGGGGTTCTTCACAAGCTTGGGGCTCCCAAAGTCGACCCTCTTCTTGTAATCTGGGATCCTACACTTTGTTTTCATACCCGTCTTGAAGTTGACTTTTATTATTAGTCCATCCGGGTAGTGAGCAAGATGAATTCTCAATGAAGTGACCAAACATCATCCTAGACCCAAGCGATCTAGCTCTATACCAACCCTTGCTATTAAGCTTTGAACATGTCACCACAATGAACCTTGATTTACAATGCCAACCACTAACCATCTCCCTTTTGCTTTTAAAGCCACAAATATTTCTAAGTTGACCATCCGTCTTAAGCAAACCATATTCAAGTGGGATAATGAAGCTTAGAGATAAGAGGGTTACCGACTTGAATGAGAGAATGGATGGTGATGGCTTAGGGAGAGGTGTCTCTAATGTCTTTGCAAGCTCTACTCCCTTATGTTCTTCCTTGACCACTTTCACCTCTTCACAAACTTCTTCAACTTCAATCCTTTGTTCATCAATTTCATCTAACTCTTCTCCGTCACTCAAATCATAAATGGGAGGTTGAGAGAAATCTACCTCCACATTGCTTTCTATCTCATTGGGAGAAGGTTCTTCAAGTTCAAAGGATTCTTTACCAAGAAGATTGGACGCATGATCTTCATCTCCAAGGGAGCTCCGTCCTTGCTTCATTCCTTCCAATTCTTCATTCAAGAATTATTTTGGAGGTTGTGCACTCTCCTCCTCAACATCAAATTCAATCCTCTTGGAGGAATTCTCTATGATTTTAGCTTCCCATGGAGGTTCCGCATCCCCTAAGTTTTCAACCACTTCTTCCTCCTCTTCAACAATCATAGGCTCCTCTAATTGTTCTAACACAACATAGCATTCCTCCTTCTCCACCGGAGTTCCCAATCTCTCCTTCTTGCTATGCTCTTCAATTGATTCTCCACATATGGTCATGGGAGTGCTTTGAGTGCTCAAGCATTGGGAGGCTAATCGGCTTACTACCTCGGTCAAGGTAGCCACAAAAGTCTCCCTTTGCATCTCTCCTTTCCCTTGAAGTATAAGGCCAAGGGTTTCATCCATTGAGGATTGGAGTGGATAAGAGGGTTCATTGTCTTGGAGAAAGGGTTCATTGTAACAACCCTGATTTTCGAGTACGCGAGATCATTTCTAAAAGTACGGAGAACTCCGGAAGATCAGTAAAGGGAACACCTATAATATATCATCAAGCATCTCAATCCTCATTGTCATTATGTCATCCTTAAGCTAGAACCTTTTCTGAGGCAAGCTCGATAACGGGGTCACGAAGAATCTAGTTTTTGAACCATATCGGTTAGGAGTTTCGATTCAATTTTTTGTAAATAGTCTCAGTTTGATGAACCGGACTCGATTCATGAGAGAAGAGAGATAATATTATAATATTAGTATTATATTAGTATTGGAAGATTCTTGAATGATATTATAAGGTTACCTGGTCTGTTTTAGTTAAAAACAGGAAATCAGTTTAACCAAGTTTACGATTTACTGGTGTAGCTTAGCACCAGCACTCTCTGATGACTTTAGCAATGCTAAGGCCTCATCATACATGTTCTATTCTCATAATAAATATGTTACTAGTGTCATTTATGCTAGTAGCTCAGAAAATAATTTTTAGTGATGTTTTTACGAGTGTTCCGATACACCTAATTTTAGTAGTTGTACACCAGAGATATTTTAATATTATTTTAATCCACCTCCAAGCCAACCAATCACAACTCACCTTACACCCCCCAAGACCTCCAAGGCTATCTCATTTCATCATTTTGGCCGAAAATAACAAGAGAGAAAAGAGAGAAACTTTCATGAACACTTAATCTTCAAAGCTTGATTTATTCTGAATTAAAACTCAAATCAAAACTCCGATTTCACCAAAATGGTCCTCTCTTATTCCTCTAAATAACCATGTGATTTATCAAGGCTGGAAATAAGGTGAGATGGCTGTCTCCCTCCCTCTTCAATTCGGTTTTCAAGGAAGCATGCTTAAACAAGTGTTTTCTTGATGTTCTTCCTTAGATCTCTTGCTTAGCTTGACTTGTGGGCCAAAGATCTTTGATTTCCTGCATGTTTAAGGTGAGGATAACCTTCCTAAGATGCTTCTGAAGTTTGTTTAGTTGATGGTTTTAGAGTTTTAAAGTTGTTCTTGATGTGTTTTAGGAGGAAAAAGTGCTTTAAGAACACTTCAAAGAGTAACCGGATTTGGAGCAGCAAATCAAGGTAGGATGTCATGAAATTAATCTTGATTATTTGTGTTTGAGTTGTGTGAATTTTGTATGATTTGGCTGTGCTAAAAATCGGTTGCGTATATGATTGATTCTTGGTGAAAATTTGGTGAAATTTTGATGAAATTTGATGAAATTCTAGCTTTGAGTTTATATTCTTGGAGTAGCTGGAAAACGAAACCCTAGGCCCTAAATTGGGGATCAATTTGTCTTAAAATCATGTAGAAAAGATGGGGTTTTATTGGCTGCTAATTTATTTTGAATTATGGTGAAAATCGGTTACTGAAAAGACTAAAAAATGGGTAAAAACAGAGAAAGAATCTGAAGAATATACGAAGAACATGAAGAACACTTTGAGTGTGGTGAAGAACAATGAAGAACACCTTTTAGAACTTGAAAAGGGCAAGGAAGTAAATATTTTGGTGTTTGAGGGGTTATTTTGTAATTTCTGAAAGTTAGGGTGGTTAAAGTAGAAATATTAAAAGTTACGGGTGGTAAAAAGTGAATTTTAAAGTTAAAAGTTAAAGTGGGGTAATTTTCGAAAATATATTAATAAAATAATAAATAATAATAAAATATTAAATAATAATATTTAATTAAAAATAATATTTTAATAAAAATAATAAAATAATGCGAAAAATGCAGCTTTCTGTAAAAGCTTTAGAAAGACAACTTTAAACGCAGAATCTCATAATTACCTTCATAAAACATTTAGGGAGTGGTAATAACATGTTAGTGAGGCAAAGATAAAAGAAAGATAAAAAGTTAAAGAAAAGATAAAAGTCGAAGAAAAAGTCTGTAAAGTTTTAATGACAGAAAAACAGACAGAGATTAGTGAACGAACTAGGGCAACATAGTTAGTTCTTGAGTTCCGACTAGGGTTAGGTATAATATGAAAAGTTAAACTGTTTCAGTATTGACTTAATGAACCTATACTTGGAACAGACTAACTATTCATACCGACATTTACATAAGCTTTAAATACATATGTTAAGCAGAGAAATCAAAGCAGAGTAAAGAAACACAGATAACAGAGTAACCAGAGAAGAATAAAGGGATACAGAGAAAAGAGTAATCAGAGCAAAGTAAAAAGACAAAGAGAAAAGAGTAATGTGATAAAGAGAAATGGTTTGAGTTAAGATGTTGTAAAAGTAAAAGCTGTAGAGTTTGTATAGCACGATTGAACAGAGAAAGAAAGAGGTACTGCATAAGAATGTGAAAGTGATGATGAATAATGAGAATGTTAATGAATGATGATAATGAGAATAATTATGTAAGAATCTGCAGCAGAGAGGTAGTCAGATAGATGGTGGTACGACCACCACTTAGAACGCTTTCCTGGGATACCTTGCTATAATGCTTTGCTGTAAGACAGAGGTTGCTTATAGAGGTATCGAGATGAGTGTGCTCCTGCAAGACAGAGGTTGCTTACAGTGAGTGTGTTGTTGCTCCTATAAGACAAAGGTTGCTTATGGTGAGTATGTTGTTGCTCCTGTAAGACCGAGGTTGCTTACAGTGAATCTGTTGGGCGTATATCGGCTAATAAGTGCCACCCTGCAAGACAAAGGTTGCTTTCAGTGGATACCCTGCAAGACAAAGGTTGCTTGCAGTGGATATTGCCAACAGGAAAGCCTTATTCAGACAGAGGTTGCTGGGTAATGTCGAGAGCGGGTATGTAACCGACAGATGAGCTCATTACCTGCACTAGGGCTAGACATGCATCATATTTGGTTACGCATTTCCTCTGTTATGATTATTGTTTGAATGTATGCCTTCTTTGTTTTCATTCTATTCTCTGTGTCTGTGTTTTGTTTTCTTGTATTCTTTTGTTTGTGTTTTGCTTTTTGTTTTCTCTATTTTCTCTATTTATCTGTTTCTTCTGTCTACTGCTTCTCAGTATTCTGCTATTTATCTGCTAAACAACACGGAATTAATGAACTTAACTAATAACCCCGGCCCGACTAAGAACTCCCCAGTTCTTACCCCTTCTCTCTTCCTTCCCCCTTCAGATGGAAGCATGAGTACCCTTCGGTAATTCGCTGACGATCGTTCCCAAAAAGGATTTTGCTCTAGGTAGTCTTCTGAGTCTAGGGTGAATCTCATTCTCTGTTTATATGTATGTACTGTAAGACCAGCCGATGTCTACACCCTGTTTGAACGTGAACTTTAACCTAAATCCTGTGTACGAGACTCCTGTTGTGTGGCTACTTCATGAGGTACCAGAGAGACGTCATATGGCAATGTCTGATCATGCAGAGGAGTAACAGATGATGTTCTACCTTTCAATGATGTTCCACCTGACTTGAGTTTTGAAGACCTAGAACGTACTTTCCCTCGCTTTAGTAGTTTAGAGGGACTAGGTGAGTATAGAGTCTAGGCTAGCCTAGGTGCTAGCTTAGGGACCTCTTGAACAGGTCAGGACCTGGGATGTTGTATGTATGTATATGTATATAGTTATTATCTAGCTATATCTAGGGGTGTTCTAACTAAAGGTCTATACTCTAATAAGGGCTGGATCACTGAATGTTGCTAGCTACTTGCGATGTATTTATGTGTGGTTGCTTATAACTGTTTTATCTGTTATCAGTTGTGAGTTGATTATGAATGATTCCGTTTATTAATCCAAACATTTTTTAAAAAAATATACCTCGCAAATTAACTACGCTTTTAACAACGAATCAGGCTCACATGATAAATAATAGATAATAATTAGGAAGACAAATTGGTAGCGCTCGATTTCCGGTATGATCTAGACATATTGAAAATTGGGTCATTACAATTTGGTATCAGAGCAGTTCGTTCCCAGTAGAGCCTGGAGAGTGGACTGACTATGCTTCATTGCATACTCTAATTGTGTGTCTCATGCTGTTAGGGTATCTTCAAGGTACATTTGGCATGTATGTCTATGAGTGCTCATTTTGGGAATGTTCGTGCCTAGCTTGAGATATTAAGACTGATCACCTTAATGTTGATTTTTTGGTGCGGATAAGACCTCAATGACTGTGAATAGGCATGGTTTAATCGAGCTCTGAACGAAGAATCGACGTGAGCCACAACTATCTTCATAGTTGTTATGATCTTCATGGCTATGGCCGTGTGAGATTTGGATGCTGTAAGGAATGATTCGATCTCTTCGTTAGGATGGCTTGAAGGAAATAGACCGCTTGAAGAAGGATTGTTGCATGCGGCTAAAACTTTGAGGGCAAAATTTTCTTTTAGGAGGGAAGAATGTAACAACCCTGATTTTCGAGTACGCGAGATCTTTTCTGAAAGTACGGAGAACTCCGGAAGATCAGTATAGGGAACACCTATAATGTATCATCAAGAATCTCAATCCTCATTTTCATTATGTCATCCTTAAGCTAGAACCTTTTCTGAGGCAAGCTTGATAACGCGGTCACGAAGATCCTAGTTTTTGAACCATATCGGTTAGCAGTTTCGATTCAGTTTTTCATAAATAGTCTCAGTTTGATGAACCGGACTCGATTCATGAGAGAAGAGAGATAATAGTATAATATTAGTATTATATTAGTATTGGAAGATTCTTGAATGATATTATAAGGTTACCTGGTCTGTTTTAGTTAAAAACAGGAAATCAGTTTAACCAAGTTTACGATTTACTGGTGTAGCTTAGCACCAGCACTCTCTGATGACTTTAGCAATGCTAAGGCCTCATCATACATGTTCTATTCTCATAATAAATATGTTACTAGTGTCATTTATGCTAGTAGCTCAGAAAATAATTTTTAGTGATGTTTTTACGAGTGTTCCGATACACCTAATTTTAGTAGTTGTACACCAGAGATATTTTAATATTATTTTAATCCACCTCCAAGCCAACCAATCACAACTCACCTTACACCCCCAATACCTCCAAGGCTGTCTCATTTCACCATTTTGGCCGAAAATAACAAGAGAGAAAAGAGAGAAACTTTCATGAACACTTAATCTTCAAAGCTTGATTTCTTCTGAACTAAAACTCAAATCAAAACTCCGATTTCACCAAAATGATCCTCTCTTCTTCCTCTACATAACCATGTGACTTATCAAGGCTGGAAATAAGGTGAGATGGCTGTCTCCCTCCCTCTTCAATTCGGTTTTCAAGGAAGCATGCTTAAACAAGTGTTTTCTTGATGTTCTTCCTTAGATCTCTTGCTTAGCTTGACTTGTGGGCCAAAGATCTCTGATTTCCTGCACGTTTAAGGTGAGGATAACCTTCCTAAGATGCTGCTGAAGTTCGTTTAGTTGATGGTTTAGAGTTTTAAAGTTGTTCTTGATGTGTTTTAGGAGGAAAAAGTGCTTTAAGAACACTTCAATGAGTAACCAGATTTGGAGCAGCAAATCCAGGTAGGGTGTCATGAAATTAATCTTGATTATTTGTGTTTGAGTTGTGTGAATGTTGTATGATTTGGCTGTGCTAAAAATCGGTTGCGTATATGATTGATTCTTGGTGAAAATTTGGTGAAATTTTGATGAAATTTGATGAAATTCAAGCTTTGAGTTTATGTTCTTCGAGTAGCTGGAAAATGAAACCCTAGGCCCTAAATTGGGGATCAATTTGTCTTAAAATCATGTAGAAAATATGGGGTTTTATTGGCTGCTAATTTATTTTGAATTATGGTGAAAATCGGTTATTGAAAAGACTGAAAAATGGGTAAAAACAGAGAAAGAATCTGAAGAATATACGAAGAACATGAAGAACACTTTGAGTGTGGTGAAGAACAATGAAGAACACCTTTTAGATCTTGAAAATGGCAAGGAAGTAAATATTTTGGTGTTTGAGGGGTTATTTTGTAATTTCTGAAAGTTAGGGTGGTTAAAGTAGAAATATTAAAAGTTACGGATGGTAAAAAGTGAATTTTTAAAGGTTAAAAGTTAAAGTGGGGTAATTTTCGAAAATATATTAATAAAATAATAAATAATAATAAAATATTAAATAATAATATTTAATTAAAAATAATATTTTAATAAAAATAATAAAATAATGCGAAAAATGCAGTTTTCTGTAAAAGCTTTAGAAAGACAACTTTAAGCGCAGAATCTCATAATTACCTTCATAAAACACTTAGGGAGTGGTAATAACATGTTAGTGAGGCAAAGATAAAAGAAAGATAAAAAGTTGAAGAAAAGATAAAAGTCGAAGAAAAAGTCTGTAAAGTTTTAATGACAGAAAAACAGACAGAGATTAGTGAACGAACTAGGGCAACATAGTTAGTTCTTGAGTTCCGACTAGGGTTAGGTATAATATGAAAAGTTAAACTGTTTTAGTATTGACTTAATGAACCTATACTTGGAACAGACTAACTATTCATACCGACATTTACAGAAGCTTTAAATACATATGTTAAGCAGAGAAATCAAAGCAGAGTAAAGAAACACAGAGAATAGAGTAACCAGAGAAGAATAAAGGGATACAGAGAAAAGAATAATCAGAGCAAAGTAAAAAGACAAAGAGAAAAGAGTAATGTGATAAAGAGAAATGGTTTGAGTTAAGATGTTGTAAAAGTAAAAGCTGTAGAGTTTGTATAGCACGATTGAACAGAGAAAGAAAGAGGTACTGCATAAGAATGTGAAAGTGATGATGAATAATGAGAATGTTAATGAATGATGATAATGAGAATGATTATGTAAGAATCTACAGCAGAGAGGCAGTCAGATAGATGGTGGTATGACCACTGAGAACGCTTTCCTGGGATACCTTGCTATAATGCTTTGCTGTAAGACAGATGTTGCTTACAGAGGTATCGAGATGAGTGTGCTCCTATAAGACAGAGGTTACTTACAGTGAGTGTGTTGTTGCTCCTATAAGACAGAGGTTGCTTATAGTGAGTATGTTGTCGCTCCTGTAAGACAGAGGTTGCTTACAGTGAGTCTGTTGGGCGTATATCGGCTAATAAGTGCCACCCTGCAAGACAAAGGTTGCTTTCAGTGGATACCCTGCAAGACAAAGGTTGCTTGCAGTGGATATTGCCAACAGGAAAGCCTTATTCAGACAGAGGTTGCTAGGTAATGTCGGGAGCGGGTATGTAACCGACAGATGAGCTCATTACCTGGACTAGGTCTAGACATGCATCATATTTGGTTACGCATTTCCTCTGTTATGATTGTTGTTTGAATGTATGCCTTCTTTGTTTTCATTCTATTCTCTGTGTCTGTGTTTTGTTTTCTAGTATTCTTTTGTTTGTGTTTTGCTTTTTATTTTCTCTATTTTCTCTATTTATCTGTTTCTTCTGTCTACTGCTTCTCAGTATTCTGCTATTTATCTGCTAAACAACACGGAATTAATGAACTTAACTAATAACCCCGGCCCTATTAAGAACTCCCCAGTTCTTACCCCTTCTCTCTCCCTTCCCCCTTCAGATGGAAGCATGAGTACCCTTCGGTAATTCGCTGACGATCGTTCCCAAAAAGAATTTTGCTCTAGGTAGTCTTCTGAGTATAGGGTGAATCTCATTCTCTGTTTATATGTATGTACTGTGAGACCAGCCGATGTCTACACCCTGTTTGAACGTGAACTTTAACCTAAATCCTGTGTACGAGACTCCTGTTGTGTGACTACTTCATGAGGTACCAGAGAGACGTCATATGGCAATGTCTGATCATGTAGAGGAGTAACAGATGATGTTCTACCTTTCGATGACGTTCCACCTGACTTGAGCTTTGAAGACGTAGAACGTACTTTCCCTCGCTTTAGTAGCTTAGAGGGACTAGGTGAGTATAGAGTCTAGGCTAGCCTAGGTGCTAGCTTAGGGACCTCTTGAACAGGTCAGGACCTGGGATGTTGTATGTATGTATATGTATATAGTTATTATCTAGCTATATCTAGGGGTGTTCTAACTAAAGGTCTATACTCTAATAAGGGCTAGATCACTGAATGTTGCTAGCTACTTGCGATGTATTTATGTGTGGTTGCTTATAACTGTTTTATCTGTTATCAGTTGTGAGTTGATTATGAATGATTCCTTTTATTAATCCAAACGTTTTTTAAAAAAATATACCTCGCAAATTAACTACGCTTTTAACAACGAATCAGGCTCACGTGATAAATAATAGAAATTAATTAGGAAGACAAATTGGTAGCGCTCAATTTTCGGTATGATCTAGACATATTGAAAATTGGGTCGTTACATTCATAATAGGAAGGTTGTTCTTGGGAGTATTAATATTGGAATGGTGGTTCCATGTATGGCTCATATGGTTCAAAAGGTGGTTGGTATGGTGGATATGAATTAGGGTCATATGGAGGTGTTTGGTGAAAAGAGGCTTGTGAGTGTGGTAGATGGCTATATTGAGGATATGGTTCGTAGGCATATGGTGATGATTCTTGAAAGTCACAAGGAGATTCACCATAACCATTGGATTGATATGCATCATAGAATGGCTCTTGTTCATAGTGTATTGGTGGA
Organism: Arachis hypogaea; assembly: GCF_003086295.3. Taxonomy (NCBI): domain Eukaryota; kingdom Viridiplantae; phylum Streptophyta; class Magnoliopsida; order Fabales; family Fabaceae; genus Arachis; species Arachis hypogaea. The sequence goes on from NC_092047.1 coordinate 45,301,881, forward strand.
GGTTGTTGCCATGAGGATTGATCATATGCATATGGCTCCTCCCACCTTTGATTATCCCATCCTTGATACACATCTTCCTTGTAGGCCTCATTTTTTACAACATAGTTAAAACCAAACTCATAGCCAAAGTGAGAATTCATAATGAAAAGAGAAAATAAGAAACAAAAACTAATAAGAAAGAATGAAACAAAGTCCTAAAACTAGCAAAAAACTAACAAGCAATCCAAAAATCAAGCTATTCACAATATTCACATATATACAATAACCAATAACACAACACCATTGCAACTCCTCGGCAACGGTGCCATTTTGTTGAGTGGATTTTTGATGGTATAGAATTTCACAAATGAATTCTCGTTGCAAGTATAGTTTCTAAACCAACAATAATCCTTTCATACAAAAATTTGTTTATCACAAGTACAAACCCCTAAAAATAATAACCGAAGTATTGGAATCTCGGGTCATTCTCCCTAGGAATTGCGATAAAGTGTTCTTGTTATTGGTTATGAGGTATGTTTGGGGTTTTTGGAATTAGGAACAAGAAAGGTAAATGGCAATGAAAATAAACTAACAACTAGAAAAGCTCTTGGCAAGGAATGAGAATTAGAAGTCATATCCTAGCTATCCTCTTTAATTGTGATGGGAATTGTCCCTTGCTCCCACTTAGTTAACCTCTAACTATGGAGGAAAGTCAAGTGGATGAATTAACTTGATTCCTCAAGTCCGAATCTACTCCTAAGGAAAGACTAGCTTTAGAGGCATTCAAATCAACTAGCAACTTCTAATTATCAATCAACAAAAGCATTAGATAACTCAAGAGTCACTAATTACTCTACCTAGGCCAAGAGGAGAAAAATCTACTCTATAATCCAACCAAGCATTTCATCATACACATGGAAGGCATAAAAGGAAAGTAAAATGAATTAAGCAATTCAACAATAAAGGAACATGAATCATAAATTGCTTTAAAAGAGAAATAGAAGAAACAAAAGTGCATCAACATAAAAGTAGAGAATTACAAGAATTAAATGCTAAACTAGAGAGAGGAGATGTAGAAAAAGAAGAATTACAAAAGGAAAAGTAAATCAAATCATAAAATTAACCTAGATCTAAGAGATTCTAATCTAGATCTAACCTAATCCTAATTCTAGAGAGAAGTGAGAGCTTCTCTCTCTAAAACTAACTTTCCCTCCAAAAACTAGACTAAAACTAAAATATGATAACTAGACCTGTGATTCCCCTTCAGTCCTTGGGTTAAATAGCATCAGAGATCAGTTGGATTTGGGCCTGGGAAGCCCAAAAATCGCCCTCAGCGGATTCACTTTAAGTGGGTCACGTGCGAACATCGACGCATACGCGCACGTCAGGCGTACGCGTCGCTTGACAATTTTCCATCCAAGCGTACGCGTCGTGTCCGCGTACGCGTCGCCTTGCGACCACGTCATTTCACGCGTGCGCGTCTGCTGCGGGTGCGCGTGGAGTGAATTTCTCCCAATCTCTGATTTTTCATGATTTCTCCACTTTGCATGCTTTCCTCTCCATTCCTTTGATCCATTCCTAGCCTTTTCAACCTGAAATCACTAACACACACATCAAGGCATCTAGTGGAATCAAAGGTGAATTAAAATCATCAAATTAAAGGTCTAAAAAGTATGTTTTCACACTTAAGCACAATTTAGGAGCCAATCATAAAACCATGCTATTTCATTGAATAAATGTGTGTAAAAGGTCATAAAATCCTCCAAATTAAGCACAAGATAAACCCTAAAAATGGGGTTTATCAACCTCCCCACACTTAAACCAAGCATGTCCTCATGCTTAAACCAAGAGAGAAACAAAGGGTATCAACATTTATTCAATGTAAATAAACTATATGCAACCTAAACTATATGCAACTATCTACATGAATGCAATTGCTTGGTCAAAATAAATCAATTCCCAAGAATATCAATATAAGCACAAGGGCTAAAGGTATTAATCAACCAAGCCAAACCACAATTGAATTGAGCTATTAAAGATTTTATAAACTTGCAAGAAGAGTGATGATTATAGGTGAAAACATGTAAATGAATAAGCCTTAAATGAAATTCAATTTGACCATAAACTTTGATTTCTTTTAAATTGGAGCCTCTTTTGCATACTCTCACAAGGTTGAAGATTTTTTTTTACCTATGTGGCTAATTTGATTCATCTTTTTCATGCCTAAACTACCTTAAGTCACATAGAGCATAAACTTTTAAATTCTTATCTCAACTTTGTGATTTTCATGCTTCATGGCATTTTGGTGTTTGAATGTTCCTTGATTATCTTGTTCATCAAGGTTTTACTTTTGTTAACACCAAAATGTCCTACCTTGTGCAAAGTGAATGTGCCCAATTATTCTTTGATTATGTGCTCTACACATACATTTGCGTTACTTGTTTTCGCATCTTGAATTGTTGAGAAGTGAATATAAACTTGCTTGTTTTGAAACTTTGGAAACTTTTTGGAATTAAGGAACGTTTTACGATGCACTTAACATTTGACTTTTCTTCCCTTTTTCAACTAACTTTTTCTTTTTCTTCATATAAATTTTAACCTTTGTTTTTCTTTTTCAACTAACTATTTTTTTTTCCTTCACCTAACTCTTAACCTTTCCTTTTCTTTTTCAACTAATTTTTTTTCTCTTCACTTAACTTTTAACTTTCTTTTTCCTTTTTAACTAACATTACTTTTAACTTTTTAACTGTTTTCTTTTTCTTCGTGCATAGTAACAACGCTCCCCTCTTCTCTTTATATTTGATAAACAAGCAAGTTAGCTATCTTAGATTACTTAATTTGATTGGAAGTTACTTCTATTTTCTTTTAACTTGAATCTCATGTATGCTTCCATTCAAATTTATTTTATTTGTTCACTTCATATATATGCTGTTTTGTGGCTTAGTCCTCTGCTTTATAGCACCACCATCGTTCTTGCAGCCACTCCATCCAAGCATTCTGCGGAGGAGGAAGCCCAACATCATGAGCCGGAGGAGGCAAGAGACCCACCAGCTGAAGGTGGAGGCGACGCCGTGACGACTCCTTCCACTCCGCATGATCTTGAGCACCGAGGATGGTGCTACATCTTAAGTGTGGGGAGGTTGTCCAACTTCAGCAGCGCATTTTGGGTAAAAAATTTCATTTCCGAACACTTTTAGTTTAGTTTCTTATTATGCTTTTTAGTTGCTTTGTATATATTTCATCTTTTTGAAAACCTTTTTACTAATTTAGTACTTTTTACTTAGTTCATTGCACCTTTTAATTTTGTTTATACATAGCCTAGTATTATATTGTAGTTATACATGTTTTTAGATTTTTTTTTTTTTAGCCTTTAGTTATGATTGTGATTTGAATGATGTGATGATTGCACCTAGTTTGATTTCCTATACACTTGCTATTTTGGTTTGATTGAAATTAAGAATTAAACTTAGGATTTTTGACATTTTCCATCCAATCACATTATATATACATATATAAAATAAATGCTAGTCAATTTAATGAAATTTCTAAAAAACTTACTTTTTATATAGGGCATTGAAATTCAAATTGAATTGAGTTAAAATTTTTTGAAACTTGCATGATTTATACATTGTGGAACATGGTTTTTGAGTTAAAGAACATACAACATGTGAGTTTTTGGGCCTTATAGTATGGTTACATCATTTGACCACATATTTCATTCTGTGTGTTGTTCTTCTCTATGATTGCAATCTTTGATTTGTTTAATTCTATATATCCATTGTTTAATGTATATTTATGCATTTATGTAATTGAAGTCATCACTTATTTATAGCTCACTTAACTCAAATAGCCTACCATTTCATTTACCTTTGTTTGTCACTTTGAGCCGTTTTAATCCCCTTTTATTCTTTATATCGCCACATCACTATCCTTTAGCGAAAAACAATTAATTATCCTATTTGAATCTTTGAATAGCTTAAGTTAGTGAGGGTGTGTAATGTTTAAGTGTGGGGAAGATATAAAAACTTTGGTTGATGAAAATGTGTTTTATGCTTATTGAGAACTATTGAGAATTTGGGTACATGCTCATGTAATATTATAGAAACCATACGCATTGATGAGTTGGTGTATATATTATGTTAAAAAAAACAAAAAAAAATAAAAGAAAAAAAAAAGAAATAATAAAAAAGGGACAAAATTATCCCTATGTGAAATTCAATAGTAATCAATGCATATGTGAGTGTGTATATGTAAAAGTGAGATTATGGATAGCTAAGCTAGATATTAGAATTGTATAGGTTGTGTATGTGCTAGGTGATAACTTAGGTTAATCAAAGATTCAAATGTAAGCTCACTTAGCCATATTTTTATATATATATACTTACCCTTACCCTTAGCCCCATTACAACCTTAAAAAGATCTCATGATTTTTGCATATGTACATTAGATTTTTGTTAATTGGTTAGATGAATAACAAACTTTAGAAAGAATGATTAGAGGAGAATTGAGGGGATTGACCCTAGAAACTTGAGCGACTTGAGTGCATATACACATCCGATGAGGATTCAATTACTCAACTCCATATTTCCACCTATAATCATTGTTATCTTGCAAGTTTGTTAAATTGTTTTATATGACTCAATTCAATTGAGAATGTAACTTGGATACGATTGTCTTAGCCCATACTTGATATAGATGCTTTCTTGGAAATTGATTTACTTGGACTACGCAAATGCATATAGGTAGATAGTATAAGGTAGAACAGTTACATACATATAGATAGATTGTATATAGATAGTTACATTGAATAATTGTTGATTCCCCTTCTTGTCTTCCTTTGGTATAGCATGAGAAGATGCTATTGTTTAAGTGTGGGGATGTAATGAATTCACAATTCATGGTATTTATTTGCTTTAATTAGGTGCATTTCATTGACTTTTCTTGCATTTATTCATTGAAATAGCATGCTTTTGGGAATTCTCTCCTAATTGTTCTTAATTGTGAAAAATATGTTTTTTATGCTTAAAATTGCCAATTTTAATTCACTTTTCTCCCATTCGATGCCTTGATATGTTTATTTGAGCGATTTAAGGTTTTGAAGGCAAGAATGACTTGAAGAAGTGGAAGGAGAGCATGCAAAGTGGAAGAATTCAAGAAATGAAGGATTTGCAAAGTTGTCAATCCTGACCTCTTCGCACTAAATTGATCATAACTTGAGCTATAGAAGTCCAAATGAGACGGTTCCAGCAGCATTGAAAAGCTAACATCTGGGGCATCAAAATGATTTGCATATGTCCATAGTGGACATGGGGTTTGGGTGTGCGTATGCACACACTTGTGCGCACACAAGAAGAAAATCAGCAAGTGTGCGTACACACCCCCTGTGCGTACGCACAAATCGTGGCACGTGACCTCATTAATTGCAACTTGTTGGCAGCTATTTTTGGACTTCCAGAGTCTAATCCAACTCATTTCTGAAGCTAATTCAAGCCATATTGAAGAGGGATGAAGGAGGTGCAATTAGGTTTAGATTTTTACATGTCTTAGCTTAGTTTTTTAGAGAGAGAAGCTCCCCCTTCTCTCTAGAATTTAGAATTTGTCTTAATTTCTTTTTAATTTTAGATTTTAATTCTTGTTTTAATGTAGTTTCACTTATGTTTCTATGCTTTCTTGTCTTGATCTTCTTAATTTCTTTTGTCATTTTCTCAATTTTGTCATTTTTTGTTTATGAATACTCTTGTCAATTTTGGTTTCATTAATGCAATTTTAATGTTTTATATTTCTTTGATGCTTATTTGAGCTGTTATTATCATTTTATTACAATTGGTAGTTATGAATTTTATTATTATTGCATTTTATGATATTTTCCCTTTTATGCATGATAGGTGTTTGATAAAATGTCTCTTATAATTTTTGTATAGTTTTTCACATTCTTGACTAGGAATTAGATAATTAGGTGAACTTGAGTTATGAATGTCCATTCCATATTGTGTTAGGATTGTTAGTTGGTTTGGTTTCCATTGACGCTAGTCTTTCACTAAGTTAATTAGTGAGTTGACTAGGACTTATGGATTATGATCAATTATGTCCTTTTGACTTATCCTCGATGTTAGGATAGACTAATTGGGATTAATTCTACGTAATTATCCCCTTTTGACTTTTTGTCACTTGAATTCTATTTTTGATATTACTTGCTTTGAGTTTTAATTTCCTTGTATGCTTATTTACTTTCTTGCATTTTAATTTCTTGCAATCTCAAACCCCCTTGATCTCATATCAAATAAATATGACACTTAAATGCAATTCCTAGGGAGAACGTCCCTAGAGTTTAAATACTCTTGGTTATTTGATTTTAATTGTGACATCTTGATTTAAACTTTGATTGAGAGTCAATTGTTGGTCTAGACTATGCTTGCAACGAGATTCTATTTTTGTGAAATTCTAGATTAACATTAATTCTCACATCAGTAGTCAGGGGACATGAAAGCATTTAAGGAAGAAGTAAGATCCAACATGCAGAATCAAGGAGCCTCAATTCAGAATCTTGAAGCACAAGTTGGGTATCACTCCAAGCAAGTACCCATGCCCACTCACACATTCTCTAGTGACACTATGACTAATCCAAGAGAAGAGTGTAAAGCCATTACACTGAGAAGTGGAAAGATAGTGAAGGAAGCATCTTCAATGGAACCACAAGAAGAGGAAGTTGATAAGAACACAAGCAACAAAGAAGAAGAGAAAGCACCTGCACCCACTCCACCAAAGGAGAAAGAAATTTTGAAGTCTTATGTGTCAAAGGACTCTTACCCCCAAAGATTGAGAAAGGATGGAAAGGATAACCAATTCTCCAAGTTCTTGGAGATATTCAAGAAATTTCAAATCAACATACCCTTTGCTGAAGCATTGAAGCAGATGCCCCTCTATGCTAAGTTCTTGAAAGAACTTATGGCCAAAAAGAGGAACTGGAGAAACAAGGAAACAGTGGTACTAACGGAAGAGTGTATTGCTGTCATCCAACAAAAACTACCTCAAAAGTTAAAGGATCCTGGGAGCTTCCAAAACCCTTGTGTCATAGGGGACATCACTATTGAAAAAGCTTTGTGCGATTTGGGAGCTAGTATTAACTTGATGTCCTTATCAATAATGAAGAAAATGAGGATCGAAGAAGCCAAACCAACAAGAATGGCACTCCAGTTGACAGATAGATCATTCAAGCTTCCTCATGGGGCAGTGGAGGATTTGCTAGTGAATGTGTGAGACTTCATTTTTCCAACAGACTTTGTGGTGTTAGACATGGAGGAAGAAGCCAATGCCTCAATTATTCTAGGGAGACCATTCCTAGCAATAGCTGGAGCAATCACTGATATGCAAAAAGGAGAGTTGGTCCTCATATTACATGATGAGAAAATAATGTTCAATGTATTCAAAGCCATGAGCTACCCAAAGGAACCTCTTGGAGAATGTATGAGACTAGATGCAATTGAGACCTCCGTGCAAGAAGTCTTAGAAGAGGACAAACTTGAGGAAGTTTGGAAGAAATCAATAAACAGGCAGTGAAGTTTCGAGAAAAAACATGAGCAATCCAACTACACTAGAAAGGAAAAAAGAGGAGGAAGAAGCACCAAGTTGGAGCTGAAAACACTACCCCACAATCTCAAGTATGCTTACCTGGGAAGTAATAAAACCTATCATGTGATCATCAATTCCACCTTAAGTGAGGAGCAAGAGAAGGAACTTCTTGAAGTATTAAAAAGGCATAAAGATGCTATTGGGTGGACTCTTTCTGATCTGAAGGGAATAAGTCTCTCCATGTGCATGCACAAGATACTCCTGTAAAAAGATGCTAAGCCCTCCAATCAGCTACAAAGAGGTTAAATCCAGCAATGAAGGATGTAGTGCAGAATGAGGTATTGAAGCTATGGCAACCCGAGGTTATTTACCCCATTTCAAACAGTCCCTGGATAAGCCCGGTCCAGAAAGAAGACATCACTGTGGTGCCTAGTGAGAGGAACAAGCTGATTCCCACAAGAACTGTCACTGGTTGAAAAATGTGCATAGATTACAGGAAAGCTTAATAATGTCACCAGGAAAGATTACTTCCCACTCCCTTTCATGGAACAAATGCTAGAAAAGCTTGCTAGGCATGAATATTATTGTTTCTTGAATGGCTACTCAAGCTACAATCAGATTATAGTTGATCCCAAAGACCAAGAGAAGACATCATTTACTTGCCCATATGGTGATTTTGCTTATAGACGCATGCCCTTTGAATTGTGCATTGCACCGGCCACATTCCAAATATGCATGCTATCTATCTTCTCAAACATGATTGAAAAGATTTTTCAATGTTTGGCAATTCTTTTCCTAATTGCTTACACCACCTAGCCTTGGTGCTAACGAGATGTCAAGAGACTAACCTAGTTTTAAACTGAAAAAAATGTCATTTTATGGTAACTGAAGGATAGTCCTTGGTAATAAAATCTCCATTGAAGACATAGAAGTGGATAGAACTAAGGTATAGGTAATTGAGAGATTACCTCCACCTAGCAATGTGAAAGTAATTAGAAGTTTTTTGGAGCATGCTAGTTTTTATAAGAGGTTCATCAAAGACTTTTCAAAAATTGCTAAGCCCTTAAGTAACTTACTTGTCTATGATGTACCCTTTGTTTTTGACAAAGAATGCAGGCTTGCCTTTGAGGATCTTAGGAGAAAGCTTTCCTATACACCCATCATAACTCCACCTGATTGGGATTTACCCTTTGAGCTAATGTGTGATGCCTCAGACTTTGCTATTGGGGTTGTTGGGACAGAGGAAAAATAAGCTAGTTCATGTCATATACTATGCTAGCAAGGCCCTTAATGAAGCACAAAAGAATTACGCCACCATTGAAAAAGTTTTTAGCCATTGTGTTTGCTTTTGATAAATTTAGATCTTATCTCATTGGCTCTAAAGTAACTGTTTTCATTGACCATGCAGCACTAAAGTACTTGTTGACCAACCAATCAAGAATCCAAGCCAAGGCTAATAAGGTGGATTCTACTACTTCAAGAATCCAACATCGATATCAAGGATAAAAAAGGAGTGAAAAACAAAGTGGTAGACCACCTCTCAAGAATTTCATGTGAAGATGATGAAGCCTACACCCCTTGTATGAATGAATGCATCCCAGACGAACATTTGATGATGATTCAAAAGGCACCTTGGTTTGCTGATATTGCCAACTTCAAGGCCATTGGAGAGCTACTTCTCGAAATCAAGACGAATCTAAGAAGAAAGCTGATCAATGACGCCAAATACTTCATATGGGATTAACCTTATCTCTTTAAAAGATGTTCTGATGGAATACTACGAAGGTGCATCTCATATGAAGAAGGGCAAGAAGTCCTTAGGCATTGTCATGGGTCCAACTATGGGGGACATTTTGGAGGAAAAAGGACTGCCGCAAATGTGTTACAATGTGGTTTCTTCCGGCCAACCATTTTTAAGGATGCAAGGGAACTAGTGAAGAGATGTGATGAATGTCAGAGAGCTAAAAATCTACCAAAGAAGAATGAAATGCCACAAAACTTTATCCTAGAATTTAAGCTATTTGATGTATGAAAAATTGATTTTATAGGACTATTCCCATCCTTAAACTCAAATAAATGCATTCTAATTGCAGTGGATTATGTATCTAAGTGGGTAGAAGCAATTGCAACTCCAACCAATGACAACAAGATGGTGATCAACTTCCTTAGGAAGAACACATTCAGCAGATTTGGGGTGCCTAGGGCTCTCATAAGTGATGGAGGGAGTCATTTCTGCAACAAACAATTAGAGACTCTCCTCCTCAAGTATGAAGTCAAACATAAGGTGGCTACGCCTTATCGCCCCAAACCAGTGGACAAGCAGAGATATCAAACAGGAACTGAATGAGAACTCTTAAGAAAACAGTTGGGGCTTCAAGAAATGATTAATCTAAGAAACTAGATGACGCTCTCTGGGCTTATAGGACAGCCTTCAAAACACTAATTGGTATGTCTCATTATCAATTTTATATATGGCAAAGTTTGTCACCTTCCTATAGAACTTGAACATAAAGCATTCTGGGCCATCAAGCTGTTGAATTTTGACAACCATGCTACTGGTGAAAAGAGAATGTTACAGCTGAATGAACTAGAAGAGTTTAGAATTCAAACTTCTGAGAATACCAAGATCTACAAAGAAAAGACAAAGAAGTGGCATGACCAAAGGATAGCACCAAGAAGCTTTGAAGTGGGACAAAGAGTTATTCTCTACAATTCCATATTAAAAATTTTATCTGAAAAGTAGAAATCAAGGTGGTTAGAACCCTTCCTAATCACCAAAGTCTCACCATATGGACATGTGGAGATCATCGAGGAAAAATCACAAGGAACTTTCACTTTCACTGTAAATGGGCAGAGACTTATGCACTATCTAGGAGACATGATGGAGGACCTCAAGATGAAGTACAACCTCAGCTAAGTTAGCCGAAACGTCAAGCTAATGACGTTAAAGAAGCGCTTAATGGGAGACAACCCATGTCTAGTATCCTTTGATTTTTGATTTAGTAGCAAATAGTAAGCATTGCAAATAAGTAGTTTTCATGTGCATACAAGAACCAAAACCAAATGTGACAGAGGCTCATTAAGATTTGCATGTAGCATATGATAAACACCAAGTTTGGTATGCCCGAAGGCACCCTAAGATAGCTTCATGAAATATTAAATATGTCTATCTTAAGAACTTAATTTCTCATTCTTGCAACGCATAACCAAAAACTAAATTTGGTGTTCCACACATGTCACATGCACAATGAAAATTGAAGTCACATTTTGATCTTGAAGCATATAAAAACAACATTTTTAACTAGCCATTATTTTAAGTTTCGAAAAATGTTAAACACTTCCTTTGTTTTCCCGCTAATAACCAAACCCAAAATTTGATTTTTTTTTTCTCCTTATTTTAAATGGTAATCTCAAAGAAATGATTGATGGATGAAAGCCTTACAAGGCTATAGGAACACGGTCACTTTTGAAGGCATCACATATGTACCTTGGTTCACGGATATATGGGGAAGAACACTTGACATGCATTGGCTATCAATTTTGTCCCTTCCCACTACATTAAACCAAGCTCGAAGCACAACCCCAACCAACCATATTCACTCTCTATATTTGTCTCCATCTTAAATTACATGCATACCATCCGATTCCCACAACTCCAACTTCTCACCACCCTTCATCAATAAATTTCCACCTACCCTTCTCAACCAAACCCCACTCCTCTTATAAATGGCCCTTACTTTTTGCTTTGGTACTTTATAAACTTACATTTGATTCCTCTTTTTGATTACTATCTAACTTTTTTCTTTTCCTCATCCGAACTCAACCTACACTATTACCCCTTTATTTTGTTCCCGTCCTTCATCACTCCAAGTGTTTCTCTTGTTGTTATCTTACTTTCTTCTTACTTCTCCATACACCTAACATCTTCTTCTTCCTCAACATATCTCGACCTTGTTTTGTCCGTCACTTTGTGCTTCCCACTAAGCCTCATTTTGTGCTTGAGGACAAGCACTACTCTAAGTTTGGTATGGTAGAATCGGCAATTGCTCATAGACATTCTCATGGCCTCATCCTCTAATGCCAAAAGCAAAAAAGGAGAGCAACCGATTGAGCATCCCGACTTTGATAGAGGAAGATCCAAGTCTCCATTCCACCAACTCCAATTCAATGGTTGGATGGTCGACAAGGAAGCCATTCCCAAAGCAAGCTTCAAACTTGAGAATAATGACTTCTCTTCAATAAGGGAGGAAATCCGAAAAAGGAGATGGGAACTTCTTTGTAACCAACCTTCATGGGTGAACTTGACAATGGTACAAAAATTCTATGCAAATGTTGTTAGAGAGAATGGAAGTGATCCACCATTCAAGAGCTATGTGAGAGGGGTGAAAATAGACTTCAGCCCAAGTTCAATCAAGAGAGTACTTAAAATAAAGCCAAAATCCTTTGACCAACTTAGTTATGAGGAAAGGATCAATAGTGATCCAAGACTTGAAGATATAGTGAGCGACATATGCATGTTGGGCATAGATTGGAAAAGAGACTCAAATGGGAACAAAATAAAGGGGTAATAGTGTAGGTTGGGTTTGGATGGGGAGAAAGAAAAAAGTCAAATGAAGATAGATAATAATCAAAGAGAGGAATGAAAGGAGTTGTTCACACGGAAGACTTAAACTTATAGAGTACCAAAACAAAAAGCAAGGGCCATTTATAAGAGAGATGGGGTTCGGTTGAAAAGCGAAGGTGAAAATTTATTGACGAAGGGTGGTGAGAATGGATGGTGATAGTTGGAGTTTTGAAAATCGGATGATATGCATGTAATTTAAGATGGAGACAAGGATTGAGAGTGAATATGGTTAGTTGGAGTTGTGCTTCGAGCTTGGTTTAATATAGTGGAAAGAGGACAAAACTGATAGCCAATACATGTTAAGTGTTCTTCCCCATGTATCCGTGAACCAAGATACACATGTGATGCCTTCAAAAGTGACCGAGTTCCCCTAGCCTTGGAAGGCTTACATCCATCAATCCTTTCTTTGAGATTCCCTTTCAAAATAAGGAGCGAAAAAATTAAATTTTTTTTTTTTGTTATTGGCGGGAAAACAAAAAAACTTTTTAACATTTTTCGAAACTAAAATGTTGCTTTTATATGCTTCAAGATCAAAATGTGATTTCAATTTTCATTGTGTGTGTGGCATGTGTGAAACACCAAACTTAATTTTTTTTTTTGTTGTATGCTGCAAGAATGAGAAATTAAGTTTCTAAGATATACATAGTTAACGTTTCATGAAACTATTTTAGGGTGCCTTCGGACACACCAAACTTGGTGTTTATCATATGCTACATGCAATCTTAATCAGCCTCTATCACATTTAGTTTTGGTTCTTGAATGCATATGAAAACTAGTTATTGCAATGCTTACTACTTGCTACTAACTAAAAAATTCAAAGGATAATATTGTGTTGCATTCTGTGGTACTCCATCATGTCCCCTAGATAGCGCTTAAGTCTCTGTCCATTTACAATGAAAGTTCTTTGTGATTTTTCCTCCATGATCTTCCACATGTCCATATGGTGAGACTTTGGTGATTAGGAAGGGTCTGACTACCTTGATTTCAACTTTTTAAGAAAAAAAATTTAATTTGAAATTGTAGAGAATCCTTTATCCCACTTCAAAGCTTCTTAGTGCTATCCTTTGATCATGCCACTCCTTTGTTTTTTTTTTCTTTGTAGATCCTAGCATTCTCAAAAACTTAAATACTAAACTCTTCTAACTCATTCAGCTCTTTTCACCAGCAACACGGTTGTCAAAATTCAGCAACTTGATGGCCCAGAATGCTCTATGTTCAAGTTCTACAGGAAAGTGACAAGCCTTGTCATATACCAATTGATAGGGAGACATACCAATTGGTATTTTGAAGGCTGTCTTATAAGCACAGAGAGCGTCGTCTAATTTCTTAGACCAATCCTTTCTTCAAACTCCAACAGTTTTCTCAAGAATTCTCTTGAGTTCCTTATTTGATATTTCTGCTTGTCCATCGGTTTGGGGGTGATAAAATGTAGCCACTTTATGTTTGACTCCATACTTGAAAAGGAGAGTCTCTAATTGTTTGTTGCAGAAATGACTCCCTCCATCACTTATGAAAGCTTTGGGCACCCCAAATTTACTGAATATGTTCTTCCTACGGAAGTTGATCACCTTCTTGCTGTCATTGGTTAGAGTTGCAATTGCCTTTACCCACTTAGATACAAAATCCACTGCCACTAGAATGTATTTATTTGAGTATGAGGATGGAAATGATCCTATAAAATCAATTCCCCATACATCAAATAGCTCCATTCAAGGATAAAGTTTTGTGGCATTTCATTCTTCTTTAGTAGATTTTTAACTCTCTGACATTCATCACATCTCTTCACTAGATCCCTTGTATCCTTGAAAATGGTGGGTCAGAAGAAACCACATTGTAGCACATTTGCTGCAATCCTTTTCCCTCCAAAATGTCTTCCATAGTTTGACTCATGATAATGCCAGAGAGAACTTCTTGCCCTTCTTCATATGAAATGCACTTTCGTAGTATTCCATCAGAACATCTTTTAAAGAGATGAGGTTCATCCCATATGAAGTATTTGGAGTCATTGATCAGCTTTTTTCTTATATGCTTGTTGATTTCGGAAGGTAGCTCCCCAATGGCCTTGAAGTTGGCAATATCAACAAACCAATGTGCCTCTTGAATCATCATCAAGTGTTCATCTGGAAAGCATTCATTCACATAAGGGTCGTAGGATTTATCATATTCACATAAAATTCTTAAGAGGTGGTTTGCCACTTTGTTTTTCACTTCTCTTCTATCCTTGATCTCGATGTTGAATTCTTAAAGTAGTAATCGATTCTTACTTAGTCATCAAGTACTTTAGTACTACACGGTAAGTGAAAACAGTTACTTTAAAGCCAACGAGATAAGATCTAAATTTATCAAAAGCAAACACAATGGTTAATAACTCTCTTTCAGTGGTGCTGTAATTCTTGTGTGCTTCGTTGAGGACCTTGCTAGCATAGTATATGACATAAACTAGCTTATCTTTCCTCTGTCCAACCACAGTCCCAATAACAAAGTCTGAGACATCACACATTAGCTCAAAGGATAAATCCCAATCAAGTAGAGCTATGATGAGTGCAAAGAAAAGCTTGCTCTTAAGATCTTCAAAGACAAACATGCATTCTTTGTCAAACACAAAAGGTACATCACAGACAAGTAGGTTACTTAATGGTTTAGAAATCTTTGAAAAATCTTTGATAAACTTCTTATAAAAGCCAGCATGGCCCCAAAAAACTCCTAATTGCTTTCACATTGCTAAGTGGAGGTAATCTCTCAATTACCTCTATCTTAACTCTATCCACCTCTATGTCTTTATTGGAGATTTTATGACCAAAGACTATCCCTTCGATTACCATAAAATGGCATTTTTTCTATTTTAAAACTAAGTTAGTCTCTTGACCCTCCTTAACACTAAGTCAAGGTGGTGAAAGCAATTAGGAAAAGAATTACCAAACACTGAAAAATTGTCCATAAAAACTTCAATAAACTTTTCAATCATGTCCGAGAAGATAGATAGCATACATCTTTGGAATGTGGTTGGTGCATTGCACAATGCAAAGGGTATACGTCTATAAGCAAAAACACCATATGAACAAGTAAAGGAGATCTTCTCTTAGTCTTTGGGATCAACTACAATTTGATTGTAGTCTGAGTAACCATCCAAAAAGCAATAATACTCATGCCCAACAATTCTTTCTAGCATTTGGTCGATGAAAGAAAATGGAAAGTGATCTTTTCTGGTGGCATCGTTAAGCTTCTTGTAATCTACACACATTGCCCAACCAGTGACAATTCTTGTGGAAATCAACTCATTCTCTCATTAGGCACTACAGCGATGCTTTCTTTCTTGGGTACTATCTGGATCAGACTTACCCAAGAACTATCTGAAATGGAGTATATAACCCATGCCTGCTATAGCTTTAATACATCTTTCTGCACTACCTCCTTCATTGCTGGATTTAACCTTCTTTGTGGTTGAATGGAGAGCTTGACATCCTCTTTTAGAAATATCTTGTGCATGCACATGAAAGGACTTATTCCCTTCAGATCAGAACAAGTCCACCCAATAACATCTTTATGCCTTTTTAGAACTTTAAAAAGCTCCTTCATTTGCTCCTCACTTAAGGTAGAATTGATGATCACAAGATAGGTTTCATTACTCCCCAAGTAAGCATACTTGAGATTGGGAAGTAGTGTTTTCAGCTCCAACTTGGGTGCTTCTTCTTCCTCTTTTTTTTCTTTCTAGTGTAATTGGATTACTCATGTTTTCTTTAAAAACTTCATTGCATGTTTATTGATTTCCTTCTAACACTTCCTCAAGTTTGTTTTCTTCCAAGACTTCTTGCACAGAGGACTCAATTGTATCTAGTCTCATACATTCTCCAAAAGGTTCCCTTGGATAGCTCATGACTTTGAATACATTAAACACCATTTTCTCACCATATAACCTTAGGACCATTTTTTTTTTTTTTTGCACATCAATGATTGCTCCAACTGTTGCTAGGAATGGTCTCCCTAAAATAATGAGGCATTGGTCATAAGTTCTTTCAAGAACTTAGCATAACTCCAATACTTCAGCATTTTGGTCATAAGGCTTCAAGATTTCTTTCTCCTTTGGTGGAGTGGGTGCAGGTGCTTTCTCTTCTTCTTTACTGCTTGTGTTCTTATCAATTTCGTCTTCCTGTAGTTCCTTCGAAGATGTTTCCTTCACTATCTTTCTACTTCTCAGTGTAATGGCTCTACACTCTTATCTTAGATTAGTCATAGTATCACTAAAGAATGTGTGGGTGGCCATGGGTACTTGCTTGGAGAGATACCCAACTTGTGCTTTAAATTTCTGAATTGAGGCTCCTTGATTCTGTATGTTGGATCTTACTTCTTCCTTAAATGCTTTCATGTCCCTTGACTCCTCCATAAGTTTTCCAAGCATGATCTCTATTCTTGAAAGTCTATCCTTAGAGGAGATTGTGATAGTGGGTTGGGGTTTGGAAGCTGGAAATAGTTTTTTTTGTTGGTGATGGTCAGGTTGAAAATGGCTATTTTGTAGTTGATGGTGAGGTTTGAAAGTGGTATTGTGTGAGTTTTGGTATTGCTTCTTATTGGAGGATTGCTAGTTAAAATTTTGGAATGGTTGGAGTTTTGTGTTCTGTGGTCTTGGTTTTGATTTTGTTAGCCTCCCCACCCAAAATTTTGGTAGTTTTTCCATTCAAGATTATAGGTCTTTGCATGAGAATCATTAGGTTGCCTAGAGGAATCGCCTACAAAATTTGCTTGCTTCCATTCACATTCTTCTTCTAAGTTGGCTCCTTCATGTATGGTATGGGCTGGTGCTTGAGTATTGATGGATGACACTTGTGCCACCTTCATGTGCTTAGTAAAGGTTGCTAGTTGTTGTGTGATCAGCTTGTTTTGGACTAGTAAAGCATCCATGTGATTCACCTCCATCACTCCCCTCCTTGAATGATTGCTCCTTTCAAAAGCATAATAGTATTAGTTGTTAACCACAGCCTCAATGAGTTCTATTGCGTCTTCGGGAGTTATCTTTGTGTGGAGTGAGCCTCCAAATAAATGACCTAATGACTTCTTTGCTTCTTAAGATACACCTTCATAGAAGATCTAAAGCTGCACCCATTTATTGAACATAACTGAGAATCATTTTCTCATCAAGTCTTTGTACCTTTTTTAAGCTTCATACAATGTCTTTCCATCCAATTGCTTGAATGTTTGCACCTAATGATCCTTTGAAAAAGATAGAATTTTATCAAGAATTTGTTAACCACATCATCCCAAGCAGTGAGGCTCTCTTTGGAAAAAGACTCCAACCATTTGTATGCTTTATCCCTTAGGGAGAAAGGGAATAAAAGCAATCTGTATGTGTCTTGATGGACCCCATTTATCTTCACTGTATCACTGATCCTTAAGAAAGTAGACAAATGCTCGTTGGGGTCTTCTTGAACTCCTCTAAATTGGCAGTTATTTTGAACGAGGGTGATCAACTGAGATTTGAGTTCAAAATTGTTTACATGCACATTGGGTGTGAAGATGTTACTTCCACAATTCCCAAGATTGGGATTGATGAAAGAGCCTAATACCCTTCTAACTGGTGGTGGGGCATGATTGCCAGCACCTTTTCCATAGTGGTGTTGCATTTCATCATCCATGATTAAATCTAAATCTTCTTCCATTTTTTCTTCACCAGTAACCCCCTTGCCCCTTGCTTCTCTCCTTAATCTTAGGAAAGTCCTCTCAAGTTCAAAATCAAAAGAAGTTGATGCTCCTCTCCTTCCTCCTGGCATACACAATGCAAACAAAACAAGAGAACAAAGTAAAGAGAATTGCTCTACCAAAAGAGTGTAGTTAGAGATGAGTGATGCAAAGCATCAAACAGTTAGTAGACTAAAATTGAAATGAGAAAATATACAATGAACAAGTGAATAACAATTGCTGTAATGGTAAAATGAACAAACTGAAATTCAATTGATTAACAAAATAAAAGAAAAGTGTTTAATCTGCGTATCCTCTGATTTAGTCATTGTCAATTCAAATCAATCTCCGACAACGACGTCATAAACTTGGTGACGGAAAACGTATCACTACAATTTTCCTCTGGCAGGTATACCGAATTGTCGACAAGTAATAACTCACTTAAAGTGAGGTCAATCCCACAGAGATTGATAGATTGAGCAACTTTAGTCAATTGGATATTCTAGTCAAACAGATCATTAAGAGTATTGAGTGGCAGTAAAATAAATGACTGAATTGTAAATGAGCTTGAAAGTAAATGACTGAATTAAAAGGCATTAATGTAAAGAGCTGAAAATTTAAATGAGATAAAGTAAAGAAAGCAATAGAACAAGAAATTTAAATGACTGGAATGTAAAGAGGAATGGGGTTGGTTAACAGAAATTAAGCAAAACTAAAAATGGGAAGATAAGAATAGTGAAGATTCATTGGGTTCAAGAAATATTGCATTCTCTAGATCAACACATTCTCATCTCTTTTTCAATCATGCAACTCATTAATCTTTTGGCAATCATGAGTGATCGAATCTCAATCCCTTGGTGATTCAGTCTCTCTAAACTTGAACAATTGTCAATTTCTTGATCTAATTGCTCATAAGAAGAAATGAAGATTAATTCTTGATTATACCACACTTTTTTAAATTCAAATAATGGTTAGATTACATGTTACTATATCCAATCCAAAAACCCAAATCTATTCAAGTATGAGAAAGAGCTTCAAGCATGATTCTTTGATTCCTTTTCCAAGGATCACATAGAATTCAAATACATTCAATCTCTTTCCAAGATAATTGAATACTTGAATGAAGAACAAAATTCTTTCTAATAAATCAAAGAGAGATGAAGAGAAGAAGAAAGTAAAAATTACTATTGATCCATCAAATTACAATAAAGCTCCCTCCCCCAATGAAATGAGGTTTAATGGATCATAGCTCTCTTATAAAGAATATTCTAAAATTGGAAATGCATAAAACTGGAAATTCAACTAAGTACAAATAAGTAGAAAAGTGATCTAAAGTGTAGCGTGGATCTCTAAAAACCGAAATTCCGAGTCCTCTTTTAAGTTCAAAGCTCCATCTATTTATAATGCCTCCCCACGTCTTCACTTGATGCTCTCTCTTTTGGGCCTTCAAACTTGTGCTTTTTGGCGCTACACCTGGCACTTGTTGCTGAGCGTGAAAAATGAGCGCCAGGTAAATAATTACCATTGTGTGTACGTATCTAAGGGTTGTGCGTACGCATCCTCGCGAAATCCACCATTGTGCGTACGCACAAGTCTTCAATTCTTTCTTGGAGTAGCATCGAAGATGCTTGCTTGTGAGCATGACTGGCGAGCGCTGGGGCGAGCGTGACACCTCCAGGAGAGCGCTACGCTTGCTAGTGAGCAAGAGTGGAGAGCGCCAAGCACTTTGGTACTGGCGCTCTTGAGTGAGCATGTGTGCAAGCGTGAGTGGGAAGCGCCAGGCACTTCGATACTGGCGCTCTAGAGTGAGCGTGTGTGCAAAAGTGAGTGGAGAGCGCCAGGCACCTTGCTGCCTCTCCAAAGGCTGAGACCTATTCCCTATCCCATCTTTCTACTTCTTTTATTTTCTTTCCTTTTCCTTTTCTTTTATTTCTTTTTGCTCGAGGGCGAGCAAAATTCTTAAGTTTGGTGTTGGAAGGTCCACTTTGTACTCCTCATGGCACCAAAAACTGAAGCATCCTCAAGGAAAAGAAAAGGAAAAGCCCCCACCTCCGAGCCATGGGAGACTACAAGATTTCTCACCAATGCCCATCAAGACCATTTCTATGATGTGATGAGGAAGAAGAAGGTGATTTCCGAGATCCCCTTCATGCTAAAAGACGGTGAATACTCGAAAATCCTGTACCAAGTTTTGAAACGGGATTGAGAAATTCTGACCAATCCCGTGATCGAGAAGGGCACATTGATGGTGCAAGAGTTTTATGCCAATGCTTGGGTCACAAAAAGGTATAATACAAGCGTGAACCCAGAGCCAAAGAATTGAGACACTATGGTCAGAGGGCACATTCTGAATTTTAGCGCTGGAAGTGTGAAGGTGGCGCTACAATTGCCAGAGCCACGAAATGACCCCTACTCGAAGGGTTAGCACTAACCAAAGGTTGGAACAAGTTCTTGCTAATATCTGCGTGCCTGGAGCTCAGTGGAGGAATGATGCTCAGGATAAACCTTACCAACTGGGTAAATTTTAGCTTAAGCCAGCGGTTAGAGGATGGTTGGAGTTCATCCAACGTTCGATCATCCCTACGGGTAACTGCTCTGAGGTTACAATCGAGATAGCAGTGATGATTTACTACATTATGCTCAGCAATGAGGTGGAGGTACATAAAGTGATCGCTCAAAAGATTTACAAAATAACTGACAAACCCTCCACTCAAGCAAGGCTGGCATTCCCTAATCTCATCTACGGCCTCTGTGTAGCAGCTGGAACTCGCATTGAGGATGATACCTCGATCGACGTCGAGAGACCAATCACAAGGGTATGGAGCATGGACAAAGACCACAACAAGAGCCAATTCAACCACCTCCACAAGATCTTCCGGAGATACCTTAGGGGATATACTTTCCTCCCCGAGATTACTAGGATCAGTTGACCACAGGAGAGCTATCTTCATCTGTTGCTGAGATGAGGATGGAACATAGAGATCATACTTGTATCATGTTTCTTTGTGACCCAGGCGTTGGCATAAAACTCTTAGCACCATGAATGTGTCCATCTTAGTCACGGGATTTGCTAGAATTTTTAGAAAAACAAAGTTTAGAAAAGTGCAGAAAAAGAAGCTAAAATTTATTTATTGCTTTTGCATTCACGTTTATGGTGACTAGTTACCATTGGAAAATTAGGTGAAAATTTTTTTTTTTTCTACCAATCTTACCCTTCATTTTTTTTTCTAAAAAAGGGCACTAATAACGATTACTTTCATGGCTTCCCAATAGTTCTTCCTAGTTCCTAGTTCTTCGTAGTTCGTTGTTCTAATTTTTTTTTCATCAAAATCTTTCATATTTGTTTCAATCAATTTGTTTCGATCACTAACAAGGTGAATATTTTATTTTTTTATTATTTTTAGTATTCTCTTTCATATTTTAATGTTTATGTTTTTTTATGCACATGATATATGTTAATGAATTTTATGAAATTTTTATTATTTTTTATCTATATGAATTTTTTTTCTATTCTTTAATGTACTCTGTTTTCATTTTATATAAAAAAAAATTATTTGAATTTGTAAAATTTGTAATTATAATTATTATATACTACATTTATTATCAAAATTTTGTATAATATGATGATCTTATCTAAAAGAACAAAATAAATAAAAAACTAATTATAAATAACAATAAAATCATAAATAATGAAAATTTATAGTTTAAAATAATACTAAATTAAAGAATATTGATAGTACTAAAAAATTTATAGAATATTTTCTTTTTGTTTGACATTATAAAATTTATTGTACTCTCATATTTTTATAGTGTTATTACATTGTTCAAGATTGATCGTGCTTCTTGTGCAAACAACATTTATCTTAATATAATTCATTTTTATATAAAAATTGTTAAAATATAAATCACGTTAACACAAATTTACTTTTCATTAAAATCAATTTTACAAAATAAATTTTATACGAACTCCCATTTGCAAATTGTAATTTGTAAACAGAGGTTTATATAAAAGTAAGTTTGAAAAATTTTGATTAAGAGTGAGTTGGTATTAAAACAGTTTATGTTTGGTAATTTTCATTCAAAATAGATTATAGTAAAGTAAATATTATTTGGATTACATTATTTAAAATTATTTTTAGATAAAAAATTACAAAACAAAACATAAATTTAAATAATCATTTTATATTATCTTATAATTTTATTTTAGATATTTAAATACATTTTAATATTTTTTTTAGTACTCTCAATATTTTTTATTCTAATAAAATTATAATAAAAAGCAAAAAAATATTACATACAAAAAAATAACATTAACAGTTAAAAAATTCATATAAACAAATAATAATAAGCATTGTTATCAAAACCAAACCAGACTAGCTAGTTCAACCGAAAAATCAATGAACCGATAGTCTGGCCGGTTTAATTAGTAATTTTGACTAGACCTGCTATTGAACCAGTCGACAGCGGTCAAACCCATTGAAAACTGACCAATTCGCACTCCAAACTGAACTAGACCCGCACGGGTCCACGATGCACCCATAGGCCGCCAATCCATGGTAGGAGCTTCCGTCCAATATACTCCAAAAATGGCATGATTTGAACCGCCGGCAGCTTGCTTCTCAACATTTTTAGTGACAAAAATTAACTATGTAATAAACTATGAGTGAAATTTTTTTTTTATCCTTTTAAGCATGGATTGACATGAATACCAAACAAGTAACAACACATAATATATAAACATATTGATATATTAATATTGATTGTATTATCTTTTGTTTAAAAAAATATTTTGTACTCCTGACTAATTTATTATTTCTTTTTGCATCATAAATTATATCTAAGAATTGATATTTGATTGTTATTAATATATTTTTTAAAATATGTATTTAATTTTTAATTTTATTTCTATAATTTTATATTTTTATTTAATTATGATCGGATCAACCGGATAAATCAATGACTTATCGGTTGAACCAATAACCTAGTGACCCAGTCGTATGACTGGATCAATCACCGGTTCGGTTCTGATAACTATGATAATAAGAGTTTTATAAAAAAATAATATGCATGGGAGAGTATTGAAGAAAAAACATTATAAAACAAATAATAAATATAGGAATAATGAAGGACAAAATTGGTACATAAAAAATTTTTTCAATCCATCCTAAAAGAGTGAATGCAAAAAATTCCAAATCCTAAGCTATATCAAACTAAACACCGAAATGACCAAAAAACAAGTTCAAGGTTATAATCAAACTCCAAGATTATAACCCTAAGCTTCATTCATAATTCATACTCCAATTATGATTTATATAATGAAACTCCAAGACATAAATTCAAACTCGCTCATATTTTTAATCAAAATTCCAAATCCTAAATCAAATTTAATATTCCTACTATAATCAAACTCACTCATGTTTATAATCAAACTTCATGATCCACGTATAATCAAATGTACATAAAGTTATATAACTTACCACATAATTGTTTTTTTCTTTTCTTAGTCATCCATCAACGGTCATGGTATGAAATGGATCCAACACAACTTCTTGTTAAGAACATCCAAAACCTTTGTCCTAATCATAACACAATCGCTTGAGGCAACCATTAATCACTTAGCCCGTGTTGTCAACATATTTCAGCACAACTTCTACCGGCAAACCAATGACATCCTGAACTTGTTCCAGCATCACCATATCCTGAAACAAGATTGAAAACAAAGTGATAATCATTTTCCTAAAACCAAGTGGTGTGTCAAAAATGAACTATATTCATTTCAAACCAAACTCGGTTCTTGCATCAGATCATGAAAGCATCAGCTCAAATTGCAAAAGATGTAATTTATCTTTTCTTTTCTTCACTCAAAAACCCCTCAATCCAAAGAAATTAAGAAAAAAATTAAAACACATGGCATTTAAGTATTGAACATCTTTCTAGAAAACCTTATATAATACCATCATTATTTCATGTAAGTGTCCACGTTGCATAGCCTAAAAAAGAAAGATAAACAAGCTAATCAACATGTTCCAACCTTGACAGAGATGATACACAAAAAATGCATCATACAGGGGTAACGTTGGGTTATACTGATGTAGCTGGTCATGGGAGGTGCAGAGAAACTTCAGAGACATCTCCGCACTACATTACCAGCAATTTTTGCCAAAAAATGGTTCCACTTGGAAGCTTTCAATAATTAAGCATCAACAGACAATACAAACACTATTCACTGAGAACACAAATAAAGAGAAAAGAAATGTATCGAAAAGCGAAAAGGCAGATTCCATGAGAGAGGAACCCAACTTGATATATTCGATTTACTTTGATCTAGCTGGCTATATGACTTATGTATCAAATCACCATATGCAATTCATCCCAACCCAATGGGTGTAGCACACATCGACACTTTTTAACCAGCAACATTTAGCTCTTCCGGATGCAACTGAATCCCAGAAGCAAATAATAGGTACATAAAGCACTACACAGAAATCACCATACAATCATAAATTAATTACTCTTGAAGTATGTCTTCAACGAAACGATTACTCCCAAACATCAAATCTGCCACAATGTATGCATTATAAAATCAATGAAAACAAATTTAATTAGCAAATAGATCACAACTTGATCAAAACTGACATGAAAAATGGTGGCCATTTGCAGCTTAACACAAAAAGTAAGCAAAGCTTCAAAGCACATACAGACACTGCCCCTTTTCTTAAGATCATGTTTCCCCTTCTTCACAGGGCCATCACCATGTCGCCAACTCACGCACAAAAGACAATCGCTCAGCCATTAATCCCTTTCATTATATTTAGTAACCACCAGAAAACCTGGTTACATCCTAAACTTCACACAGCAGTTACTCAGACATCCTGAAACACAAATTCAAAATAGTGTATCAACATTTTCCTATAACCAAGTGGTAGCTATCAAAATGGAAAAAAATATTTATATCAATCCAACTTCAGTTTTGGAATTAGGTCCTGAGATATCAAAATGCAAAATTAATTTTGGAAAATGCAACTTTTTTCCAGTCATTCATATTTTACTCAAAACTCATCCAATAAAAGAAAAAAATAGCGGCAGAGTGAAGCAAACGAGAGTGAAATCTTTAAGAGAACATTTTTGTTGCAACGTTTAATCTCAATTAGCAAGATTAAATTTTGATGGGGTAGCAAGAGCATATTGTTAGCCAAAAGCATTTAGAATCAGATTTAGCGAAAGACCAAGAGGAAATTTTGATTTAGCATTACCGGATAGTGAATCATAAAATTTAATCAAGACCCAAAATTTGTTATGCAAACTATTTTCAGCAGAAACATCATCATAAGCAAAAATAAACTTAAATCAAGATAATTATACGGAAACTTATGCTACTACCACTCCACAACTACTTTCAAAACAGTGGAGTGAAACACGTAAAAAAAAATATTGATCCGGACCAAAAACTTAAAACTTCTCATTACGTGCATCATTAAAAGCCAAAAAAAAAAAAACATGAACATAGTTTGACATGAGGGGGTAGAAAGATAGTTACGCCTTCAGGTTGTGACATCAAGCTCAATGAGTGTGGAAAGAGGTGGATTCTTCTCGATCTCAACTCCAAACATCTCATAGGATTTAATGGCAGTTTCCTTTGGCATAAGGTTCAGAAACAAGAGAGATAAAAGCAGAGGAACAATAATTGAAGGAACAAGAACATTCAAGAACCAAATTTCCTTTGAGGTAGGCATAGCTCTATTCCCAAATTGGGGATTTTTTTTCTTTCTGTGTGTGGGTGTGTTCGAAAAGCCCTATACAGAAACTTTTAATGCGTCTACGGCAGTGCCTATCGTGAGATGCGCCGTCCGGCAAGAATGAGAGATGAAGGAAGGGATAGAAAGAAGATGCAGCTCTGTTAGGGTTTGTGTGTGGAGAGGGTGAGAGACTTGAATAAAGCAAGAGGCGAGACGAGGCTTTGTTAGAATTTGGAACAATTTTTTTAAGTTCTTTTTTAAAAAATTATTTAAATAATAAATATTTATATTAAAAATAATTTATAAATAAGTTATTTTATATTCGATTTTTTAATTTTAAAAATATTTATTTAAAAAAATATAATAAAAAATTTTTTAATTATTTTTTTTATTTTTTATAAATATTTAAATAATTTTTTAAAAAGTTACAATTTAATTTTAAAAATTATACAAAACATTAATATTATTATTTTTTATAAATCAAAAATAAAAAAATAACTTCTAAAACTTTTCAAATACACCATTAAACTTAAATATATTGCTGAGGTTACATGACCCTATTTTAATTTAAATATAGAGACAACAATGGAGTTGGACTAGGATATGGAGAACACACAAGTGCTTTACATCCGTGTGGTGTTAGAGTACACAAGTGGGTGTGAGTTATGAGAGAAGGGGATAGTGAATCAAATAGCGTAATTCTTCAATACGTGTGTTACACACACTTTCCTTTAGACTTAATTCGCCCCCACCAATGTACAATAGTGTGTAAAATGGGTTACTGGCGAATTTTCTGTAAGATACAATGAAGAACACTTGACTTGTTTATGTACTCACACACAGTCAAGTCTTACACTAAATGATAATTTACAGAATAATATTCTCTATTCTTTCTTTTGCGCATAAAGAAAGTATTGAAATGGATTGTGCAGCAATAATGAAATGAGGAAAATTTATAGAGACGGAGTACATGTAACATGCAGCTACGTACTCAACAGGCACAACTTTTCAAACAGTTACAACCTTTCAACAAACATAACTATTCAAATAATTGTAACCTTTTAACAGGCATAACTTTTGAATAAGTCACAACTCTATGAAGAGGTGTAACTCTTCAAAATAGCTTTTCACATATTTTGAAAATATATCTCACAATCCCCCCACCATTTTCAAAATTTCTTTTCAATCCTATCATTCTTGAAGTTTTATGCTTTCAGTAGAGGTATCTTGCGATTTGAACTTTTACCTAGTAACCAGTGGTATTCACTCATCCGAATTTAAAATGGCAGACAAGTTTTGAACCATTTAACTCATATGAATAACCGTGTACTGATGACACATAAAATTTCGGTATCATTTAGATGTTATATTAAATATGACACATTTAGTATACTACATGACCTTGTGTCTTGTATCATTTCGTGAGTGCTTTAAGAGTAAAATCTTAACTCTAAGAACCAGCCTCAGTTCACACTCATATAGGTAGACTCTATCAAAAGTATCTCATAACTAAATACTTCAGCAATAATGTACTTGCTATAGGTCTATTAAGAGCAAATCTCATCATGTTCCTTTATACCATTATGGTTCCAAATACTTTTTACTTGGGATGAAAGAAATAATTATGAGTACTTGTAATTACTCTAATAGTATACTTTACCGCATTGAACTCAAGACTTGATGTTACTCAAGTGTGAGTTGGGTTTCCACCATTGGTAATTATTTAAAATACAGATTTTAGTCCCATCCCTTTTGATGTTTTAAACACCAAATTTCTTGTCAATCCTTTCGTCAAAGGATCTGCAAGATTTTGTTTTGACCTTATAAAATTTATAGATATAACTCCATTACCAATAAGGTTTTTAACATAGCTATGTCTTACTCCAATGTGCCTAAATTTTCCATTATAAACTTGGCTATAAGCCTTTGATAATGTTGCTTAACTATCACAATGTATAGAAATTGGTGCCATTGGTTCTGGCCAAACTGAAATTTCATGTAATAAATCTCTAAGCCATTTAGCTTCCTTGCTTGCTACTGCCAAGCAACAAATTCTGAAGTGGTTTGATGAATAAAATCAGTGGACTCAAAACAACTAGGATTATAATATTCTCCTCCACACTCAGACCGTAAGCATTTAATAAAGGTTTTATGTTGCAATTCAAATTTGGTTTTAAAAATCTTAAATTTATTCAAGACTTCATCTTTCGAATGCATCAAATATATATAACAATATCTACTAAAATCATCAATAAAAGTTACAAAATATTTCTTTTCACCTATAGTAGGCCAACCATACAAATCACATACATCAGAATGTACTAATTCTAATAACTTTGAATTTCTTTGTACTCTTTGAAAAGAAAATCTTGTTATTTTGGTTAACATACAAGTTGTGCATACATCTGAATTTTTAATTGATTTTGGAATAAGATCATATTTTATCATATCATTTAATTTATGAAAATTAACATGTCCTAAACGATTATGAAATAAATCAAAGGACTCAACAATATAAACAGAAACATTATTATTATTATTATTATTATTATTATTATTATTATTATTATTATTATTATTATTATTATTTACAATATTCAATTTAAACATATTCTCACATAGATATCCTTTACCAACAAACACTCCACCCTTAGACAGAATAAATTTGTCTCCTTTAAATACAGACTTAAACCCATACTTGTTAAGTAGAGGGACATAAACTAAATTTTTTCTGACTTCGGGTACATAATATACATCAGTAAGAGTCAGTACTCTTCCAGAAGTGAATTCAAGTTCCACCATTCCTTTGCCCATTACCTGAATAGTTGATGCATTTTCCATGTACAGAATAGTCCCATTCTCTTCTTTGAATGTCTTGAAAAAATATCTATTCTTGCATACATGTTGAGTTGCACTAGAATCTATCCACTATGATCCAATGTCTTTAATCATGTTGATCTCAGAAATTACAGCAATAAGATTATGTTTTATTGCTGTGTCGTTCTTTTCTTTCTTCTTTTTTAAGAAATGACATTCTTTCTTAAAATGTCCTAGTTTTCCATAATGAAAACAATTTCTTTTCTTTTTATTCTTTCTGAAATCACCATTGTTACCTTAAAATTTATTAAAATCTCGGTATCTCTTTTTGTTGGGCTTGTTAGATTTTCTATCTTCCATTATGTGAAGATTAGCATGAGCACTTTGCTCTTTAGTATCATCTTGTTTACGATACTCTTCTTCAAGACGAAGGTGATTACTTAATTGCTCAAGAGAAACATCATCCTTTCTATATTTCATAGTTCTTTTGAATTTTTTCCATGATGGAGGGAGTTTGTCAATAATTGAAGATACAATGATGGTATCATACATGTGCATGTTATGTTGCTTAAAATTATTTAAAATACGCTCAATTTCATGCAGTTGTTCCATGACAGATCTACCATCAACCATCTTATAATTATTAAAGCGAGTGACAAGAAAATTCTTACTTGTTGCGTTCTCAGTCATATATTTTGTCTCTAATTTGTCCTATAGTTCTTTTGCGCTCCCAACATTTTGATAGACATCAAATAGTGCATCAGCCATGCCATTAAGTATGTGCCCGGTGCATATATAGTCATCGTTGTCCTATTTTTGCCTGGCTCGTGTTTTTACAATGGCCTCTTCTTCAACTTTTGGTGGTCTTGGTATGGTAAGAACATATGCCACTTTTAGTGTTGTGAGAAGGAAGTGCATCTTCTTTTGCCATCGTATGAAATTTCTACCATCAAATCTTTTTAACTTGACAAAATTTGACGTCATCTCCTTAATTGATGCAGCAGCCATTTTTGTTTTATTGGTGAATAATTAAGCCTAAAGATTGTGAGTTATGAGAGAAGGGGATAGTGAATCAAATAGCGTAATTCTTCAAGGCGTATGTTACACACACTTTCCTTTAGGCTTAATTCGCCCCCACCAATGTACAATGGTGTGTAAAATGGGTTACTGGCGAATTTTCTGTAGAATACAATGAAAAACACTTGACTTGTTTATGCACTCACACAGTCAAGCCTTACACTAAATGATAATTTATAGAATAATATTCTCTATTCTTTCTTTTGCGCATAAAGAAAGTATTGAGATGGATTGTGCAGCAATAATGAAATGAGAAAAATTTATAGAGACAGAGTACATGTAACATGCAGCTACGTACTCAACAGACATAACTTTTCAAATAGTTACAACCTTTCAACAGACATAACTATTCAAATAATTACAACCTTTTAACAGGCACAACTTTTGAATAAGTCAACTCTATGAAGAGATGTAACTCTTCAAAATAGCTTTTCACATATTTTGAAAATATATCTCACAGTCGGATCATGCGAGTTCCTGCTTGGTAAACGGACGGTCCGAGTTGTTAAGGGCAAAACGCACGGTCCGAGTTGTGACGCCCCAGACACACATACGTTTCACCTTCCGATTGGTGAATGTGCTGTGACGCTTGAAGATGTGACTATAATTCTTGATCTTTCGATGGACGGTCTTCCAGTCACAGAGATGACAATGAGTAATTTTGAAGCCTTGGAGGTGGAGTGTTTACCCCAATTTGGAGTTGCACCGCGTAAGTCAGACTGTAGAGGAAGCTGCATAAAACTAACGTGGCCGCGGGATCTAAAAGGAAATTTACAGTTGACTGATGAAAACAATATACAGAGGTACGTGAAGTGCCACATTATGTTGTTGATCGGGACGATCTTGTTTGGGATAAGTCTGGGGCATCTGTGCGCTGGAAGTTTCTACCTTTGCTTCGTGATTTTGGCAGTATTGGACAGTATAGTTGGGGATCGGCATGTCTAGCACACCTCTACAGGGTATTATGTAGGGCATCTCGTTTTGACTGTAAGGAAATCGATGGTCAGTTAACACTTCTGCTTGGTTGGGCTTGGATCCGACTACCATATCTAGCGCCGCTTCCTAGGGAACTCCGCAGTTTTCCACTTGCAAATAGGTAATATTATGTTACATTTACCCCGTATCTTCAAATTTAGAATCTAATTGTGTTAATGAAATATGTCATATTAGGTGGCGTAATTGTGAGCGTGGAGACTGACGATATAAATATCTTATGCTTACTCACTTTAGGAAGGCCTTTGATGAATTTCAGGAAGGCCAGGTGTGTTTTCATTAAAGAAGTGCTTGTTTTGGGTTTAGTGTCAGTGTAAATCTTATTCTCATTGTTATTGTTATTGTTATTGTTATTGTTATTGTTATGTGGGTTGTAATAATGAATTTCCTTTATTTTTCTCAGTTTGTGTGGGTTGCTTATGTTGTGTATCGCGTGGATCCGAACATAATTCCTGC
Source organism: Arachis hypogaea (assembly GCF_003086295.3). Taxonomy (NCBI): domain Eukaryota; kingdom Viridiplantae; phylum Streptophyta; class Magnoliopsida; order Fabales; family Fabaceae; genus Arachis; species Arachis hypogaea. The sequence goes on from NC_092047.1 coordinate 45,332,802, forward strand.
AGACATTCAGTCGGTTGCGTGGAGCGCTAAGGTGTCATTGGTATCTTTTGAATGCATCGAGTGGCATGCAACAGATAGGTATAGGCGACAGTTCGGTTTTGTTCAGGGAATTCCTCATCAGGAACGGAATCTGGACAAGGCGCATTGATAAGTCCTGACTGGTCCTAAGAATCTTAACTGGGCCACAGCCACGACTCATTCATTTTGGGTGATGCAGTGTAGGGGTGGAAACAGGCCAGGCCAGGCCAGTCTTTGCTGTTTACAAGCCTGGCCTGTCATACAGTTAATTGGCATGAGCCTGGCCTGCAGCCTGTTATAGGCTCATTATAAAGTACTAGGCCTGGCCTGTTATGCAGCCTGGCCTGGCCTGAAGCCTGTTAAAAGGCCTGATAATTTTTTTTATAAAAATAAAAATATTATTTAAAAAAATTATTTTTTAATAAAAATATTTATATGTAATATGTCATATATTTAATATTTATAAAAAATTTTAAACTTTTAACGTATTTAAAATATACAAAAATATCTCATAATTTTGTTATAATAAATAATTATTTATATATTTAATTATATTTTAACATGCCCAGGCAGGCCTGATAGGCCAATAAGGCTAATTTGTGAGTCTGGACCTGTGCCTATTTTATAACAGGTTAGGCCAGGTCAAGCCAAACACAGGCCACGCTACAGGCCACTGGCCGGCCGCCTGGCCTTTTTCCACCCCCTAATGCAGTGGACAAACAGGTATAACCATGTTCTTACTGAGCTTCCCATGCCTTCACAGCATCCCTTGGATACTTACATGTACTGGTACCGAACAAAATTTGGGAACCATTTGAACTTGTCGAATCTTGTGGTTCAAGAGAATGATGAGGGTAATCAGGATATGGATGATGACAATGAAGATCAAGAGCCACAATCACTGCCAGCATCACCTCCAAATCCACTTCCACAAGAACAACCTCAGTCCTCAAGCCAGTATGTACCTCAAACACAGTTGACCCCGTCGTACCCAATACATCAATAGTATTGGGGTATGTCACAATTTGACTCAGGAGAAGGAGCTTCTTTTAACCAGTTACTTAGGTTCATGGCTGCAGATGCAGGACAATCACAATATGGCCATCAGCCTGAGTTCATGGCGGGTAGGTATTCCTTGGACGCGAGGCATCCGTGCCGGACTTCGTCGGGTGCTTCTGGAGGGTTCGTATCTGTTGACTCTAGTAGAAGTGACGGTGGACGCAAAATTATTAATAGTCAAAACCCTAACCGTGTTTCTATGGGTTTTATTGATGAAAATGCTAAGACACTTAAGCAAGAGACCGATGGGTATCTAGTAGATGGCCCAGATGACGAAGACGACGATGAGGAGGATGAAATAGAGGAGTCTGACAAGGATGAAGAATCCCATAATGATGGTATTATATTGTATATTTTGCTTTACTTGTTTAATCAGTTGATTATCTTGTATTTATAAATGGTATCTCTGTTTGGTTTGACTAAATGATATACTTGTTTGGTTGGTTGAACATATTATATTGATATGTGGTATCTCTAATGGTTTGATTACTTTATATACTTTATCTAATTATTTAATTAAATTGTATACAGGTGAGGTACGTACTCTGAATGACATAGGCAAAGGTTACAATTTAAGGGTTGATCCATCGCGTCGTAGCGCTAGTTGGTACACTCCATCTGTGTTCAAAAAGGCCGTCAAGAGATGCAAAAATCTTGTGAAGGATGTAAAATGGACAATGAGAAAGTAATTATTGTGTAGTTAACTTCTTTATGTATTAATTACCTGTTCTATGTTTGATTACTATCTATGTCATGGACTACTTGGACATGTTATAATGTTTCAGATATCATAATATAATGCTTCAAATATCATAATATATTAAAATGTTTGGACAATTCATAAAGTCGCATGTGTCACATGATAGATTGTCATAAGTTACAATGTTTCAAAGATCATAATACATGAATCTACTGAGCATCTCTATCGGTATTTGCACCAGCTGACTAACAGCATTGCTACGATTGTGTCCCTTAGCCCCACATAGTCTACATCGCCTGGGACGACGTAACATTCGCATGTCCATCTCATTCAAGAAGTGCGTCATCCTGGGGCGACCTTTGGTAACGCATCTCAGGTACGGATTCGGTACGAATCGAGGCCCGTTGTAAGCAGGCCATGTAGTAGGATTCCCTAGTGGCCTAAACCTAGCTCGGTACACCGCCGAACTTGATCCATCTTATACACATGATGCACATACACTTGCCAATCCGGTCGTTGATTTGCACAACATCCAAACATATGTCGACAAGGAATCCAGTCCACCTGGAACTCACCACAGTCACATCGTTGACGACGGAGGTCGACAGCATACTCCAGTCCACTTGGCTTCTCACGCACTTCAAAGACCTCATTCTGCCGGTCGAAGCAATTAACCTGGATGTTTCCTGATGCAAGTTAGTTTGCATGCAACTTTGAGGTCACGAGCTCAGAAAAAACATGGCCAGCATTAATCCGTGCTTCCGCATCGGGTCTTTTTCGGGTGAACAACTCGTTAAGCCTGTAGAATGTTGCCTTCACAAGTGCAGTAATGGGGAGATTGCGTGCACCCTTCAAGACTGAGTTGATGCATTTCACTAGGTTCGTCGTCATTTAACCCATCGGTAGCCACCATCAAATGCCAACTGGTATGCGAAATTATTACTCAGGTTGTGAATTATTGTTCGAAATTGATTCCCTAGCGATGGCACCAAAAACGGATGCACAGAACCATGGTCTAAACATATCTTCACAACTTCGCATAACTGACCAGCAAGTGCACTGGGTCGTCCAAGTAATACCTTACGTGAGTAAGGGTCGAATCCCACGGAGATTGTTGGTATGAAGCAAGCTATGGTCACCTTGTAAATCTCAGTCAGGCGAATATAAAATAGCTATGTAGTTTTCGAAATTTAGTAATAAAAGAAGGATAGAAATACTTATGTAGATCATTGGTGAGAATTTCAGATAAGCGTATGGAGATGCATTCGTTCCTCTGAACCTCCACTTTCCTGCTGTCTTCATCCAATCCGTCTTACTCCTTTCTATGGCTGGCTTTGTGTAAGGATGTCATCGGTGCCAATGGCTACTTTCAATCCTCTCAGGAAAATGGTCCAAATGCTCTGTCACAGCACGGCTAATCGTCTGGAGGCATCACCCTTGTCGTTGGTTGCATCCTATTCCTCTCTGTGAAAATGGTCCGATGCGCTGTCACTGCATGGCTAATCATCTTGGAGGTTCTCGATCATACTGGAATAAAATTTACTATCCTTTTGCGTCTGTCACTATGCCCAGCACTTGCGAGTTTGGAGTTCGTCACAGTCATTCAATCCCAGAGTCCTACTCGGAATACCACGGACAAGGTTTAGACTTTCCGGACTCTCATGAATGCCGCCAGCAATCTAGCTTATACCACGAAGATTCTGATTAAGAGATCTAAGAGATACTCATTCAATCTAATGTAGAACGGAAGTGGTTGTCAGGCACGCGTTCATAGGGAATGATGATGATTGTCACGTTCATCACATTCAGGTTGAAGTGCGAATGAATATCTTAGAAGCGAAATAAGATGAATTGAATAGAAAACAGTAGTACTTTGCATTAATCTTTGAGGAACAGGAGAGCTCCACACCTTAATCTATGGAGTGCAGAAACTCTACCGTTGAAAATACATAAGTGATAATGGAGTTCATTGGTCTCGGCCCCAGAGGGGAACCGGAGTAACCAAGACTACAAATACAATAATAAAAAGTTCTATTTATAATAAACTAGTCACTAGGGTTTACAGAAGTAAGTAATTGATGCATAAATCCACTTTTGGGGCCCACTTGGTGTGTGCTTGGGCTGAGCTTGAAGTCTACACGTGGAGAGGTTATTCTTGGACTTGAACGCCAGCTTTTGTGCCAGTTTGGGCGTTGAACTCCACTTTGCAACTTGTTTCTGGCGCTGGATGCCAGAATTGGGCAGAGAGCTGGCGTTGAACGCCAGTTTTCATCGTCTAAACTTGGGCAAAGTATAGACTATTATACATTTCTGGAAAGCCCTGGATGTCTACTTTCCAACGCAATTGGAAGCGCGCCATTTTGAGTTCTGTAGCTCCAGAAAATCTATTTTGAGTGCAGGGAGATCAGAATCCAACAACATCAGCAGTCCTTCTTCAACCTCTGAATCTGATTTTTGCTCAAGTCCCTCAATTTCAGCCAGAAAATACCTGAAATCACAGAAAAACACACAAACTCATAGTAAAGTCCAGAAATGTGAATTTAACATAAAAATTAATGAAAACATCCCTAAAAGTAACCAGATTCTACTAAAAACATACTAAAAACAATGCCAAAAAGCGTATAAATTATCCGCTCATCACAACACCAAACTTAAATTGTTGCTTGTCCCCAAGCAACTGAAAATCAAATAGGATAAAAAGAAGAGAATATACTATAAATTTCAAACTATCAATGAAACATAGCTCCAATTAAATGAGCGGAACTTATAGCTTTTTGCCTCTTGAATAGTTTTGGCATCTCACTTTATCCATTGAAGTTTAGAATGATTGGCATCTATAGGAACTCAGAGTTCAGATAGTGTTATTGATTCTCCTAGTTTAGTATGATGATTCTTGAACACAACTATTTTATGAGTCTTGGTCGTGGCCCTAAGCACTTTGTTTTCCAGTATTACCACCGGATACATAAATGCCACAGACACATAATTGGGTGAACCTTTTCAGATTGTGACTCAGCTTTGCTAAAGTCCCCAATTAGAGGTGTCCAGGGTTCTTAAGCACACTTTTTTTTTTTTGCTTTGGACCTTGACTTTAACCGCTCAGTCTCAAGTTTTCACTTGACACCTACACGCCACAAGCACATGGTTAGGGACAGCTTGGTTTAGCCGCTAAGGCCAGGATTTTATTCCTTTAAGCCCTCCTATCCACTGATGCTCAAAGCCTTGGGATCCTTTTTATTTGCCCTTGCCTTTTGGTTTTAAGGGTTATTGGTTTTTTGCTCTTGCCTCTTGGTTTTAAGAGCTTTTGGCTTTTTCTGCTTGCTTTTTCTCTTTCTTTCTATTTTTTTCGCCCTTTTTTTTTTCTGCAAGCTTTGTTCTTTGCTGCTTTTTCTTGCTTCAAGAATCATTTTTTTGATTTTTCAGATTATCAAATAACATGTTTCCTAGTAATCATTCTTTCAAGAGCCAACATATTTAACATTCTTAAACAACAACTTCAAAAGACATATGCACTGTTCAAGCATACATTCAGAAAACAAGAAGCATTGTCACCACATCAATATAACTAAACTAAGTTCAAGGATAAATTCAAAACTCATGTACTTCTTGTTCTTTTGAATTAAAACATTTTTCATTTAAGAGAGGTGATGGATTCATAGGACATTCATAACTTTAAGACAAAGTTACTAACTACTAATGATCATGTAATGAAGACACAAACATAGATAAGCACTTAACATAGAGAAAACGAAAAACAGAAGAAATAAGAACAAGGAATGAATCCACCTTAGTGATGGTGGCGTTTCCTTCTTGAGGAACCAATGATGTCCTTGAGCTCTTCTATGTCTCTTCCTTGTCTTTGTTGCTCCTCCCTCATTGCTTTTTGATCTTCTCTAATTTCATGAAGGATGATGGAGTGCTCTTGATGTTCTACCCTTAATTGTCCCATGTTGGAACTTAATTCTTCTAGGGAGGTGCTGAATTGCTCCCAATAGTTTTGTGGAGGAAAATGCATTTGAGGCATCTCCGGGATCTCATGGTGATGAGCTTCCTGCGCCTCTTGAGCTCCATGAATGGGCTCTCTTGCTTGCTCCATCTTTTTCTTAGTGATGGGCTTTTCTTCCTCAATGGGAATGTCTCCTTCTATGGAAGCTCCAGCTGAGTAACATAGATGGCAGATAAGATGAGGAAAAGCTAGCCTTTCCCCAGGAGAGGGCTTTTCGGCTATTTTGTAGAGTTCAAGGGAGATGACTTCATGAACCTCTACTTCTTCTCCAATCATGATGCTATGGATCATGATGGCCCGATCCACAGTAACTTCAGATCGGTTGCTAGTGGGGATGATGCAGCGTTGGATGAACTCCAACCATCCTCTAGCCACAGGCTTGAGGTCCAATCTTCTTAGTTAAACTGGCTTGCCTTTGCAGTCAATCTTCCATTGAGCTCCTTCCACACATATGTCCATGAGGACTTGGTCCAACCTTTGATTAAAGTTGACCCTTCTAGTGTAGGGGCGTTCATCTCCTTGCATCATAGGCAAGTTAAACGCCAACCTCACATTTTTCGGACTAAAATCCAAGTATTTCCCCCGAACTATTGTAACATAGTTCTTTGGATCCGGGTTCTTACTTTGATCATGGTTCTTGGTGATCCATGCATTGGCATAGAACTCTTGAACCATTAGGATGCCGACTTGTTGGATGGGATTTGTTAAAACTTTCCAACCTCTTCTTTGAATTTCATGTCGGATCTCCGGATACTCATTTCTTTTGAGTTTGAAAGGGACCTCGGGGATCACCTTCTTCTTGGCCACAACATCATAGAAGTGGTCTTGATGAGCTTTGGAGATGAATCTTTCCATCTCCCATGACTCGGAGGTGGAAGTTTTTGTCTTCCCTTTTCCTTTTCTAGAGGATTCTCCGGTCTTGGGTGCCATCACTGGTAATGGAAAAACAAAAAGCTTATGCTTTTTACCACACCAAACTTAGAATATTGCTCGCCCTCAAGTAAGAGAAGAAAGAATAAAATGAAGAAGAAGAAGAAAATATGGAGAAGAGGGGGAAGGTGTGTTTCGGCCAAGAAGAGAAGAGAGGGTTGTGTTGTGTGAAAATGAGGAAGAATGGAGGGCTATATATAGGGAAGGGAGGGGGGTTTAAGTTTCGGCCATATGGGTGGGTTTGGGTGGGAAATTGATTTAAATTTTGAAGGTAGGTGGAGTTTATTGGTTAGGTTTATGGGGAAGAGTGGGTGGATGTGAGTGGTGAAGGGTTAATAGGGAAGAGAGATGGAGGTGATAGGTGAAGGGTTTTGGGGAAGAGTGTTTATTGGGAATAGAGGATGATTGAGAAGAGAGAAGAGAGTGAGTGGAGGTAGTGGGGATCCTGTGGGGTCCACAGATCCTGAGATGATCCTGTGGGGTCCACAGATCCTGAGGTGTTCAAGGATTTACAACCTTGCACCAAATTAGGCATGTAAAATGCCATTGCACACAACTCTGGGCGTTCAGCGCCAGGTTGGTGCCCATTTTCGGTGTTCAACGCCCATTTGTTGCCCATTTCTGGCGTTGAACGCCAGAACCATGCTTGTTCTGGGTGTTCAGCGTCAGCTCCTTTCCAGGGTGCAACTCTGGCGTTCAGCGCCCAGCTGATGCCCATTTTGGGCGTTCAGCGCCCAGATACTGCCCATTTTGGGCGTTCAGCGCCAGAACCATGCTCTGTTCTGGCGTTGAACGCCAGGCAGGTGCTTCCTCCAGGGTGTGATTTTTCTTCCGCTGTTTTTGATTTTGTTTCTAAATTTTTCGTTTATTTTGTGACTCCACATGATCATGAACCTAAGAAAACATGAAAAACAAAAATAAAATTAGATAAATAAACATTGGGTTGCCTCCCAACAAGCGCTTCTTTAATGTCAATAGCTTGACAGTGGGCTCTCATGGAGCCTCACAGATGTGCAGAGCTTTGTTGCGACCTCCCAACACCAAGCTTAGAGTTTGGATATGGGGGTTTGACACCAAACTTAGAGTTTGGTTGTGGCCTCCCAACACCAAACTTAGAGTTTGACTGTGGGGGCTTTGGTTGACTCTGCTTTTAGAGAAGCTTTTTCTGCTTCCTCTCCATGGATGCAGAGAGAGATCCTTGAGTTGTAAACACAGGTTGTCCTTATTTAATTGAAGGATCAATTCTCATCTGTCCACATCAATCACAGCTCTTGCTGTGGCTAGGAAAGGTCTTCCTAGGATGATGGATTCATCCTATTCCTTTCCAGTATCCAGGACTATGAAATCAGCAGGGATGTAAAGGCCTTCAACCTTTACTAACACGTCCTCTACTTGTCCATAAGCCTGTTTTCTTGAATTGTCTGCCATCTCTAATGAGATTTTAGCAGCTTGCACCCCATAGATTCCCAGTTTCTCTATTACAGAGAGGGGCATGAGGTTTATCCCTGAACCAAGGTCACACAGAGCCTTAAAGATCATGGTGCCTATGGTACAAGGTATTATGAACTTTCCAGGATCCTGTTTCTTCTGAGGCAATGTCAGTTGATCCAGATCACTTAGTTCATTAGTGAACAAGGGAGGTTCATCTTCCCAAGTCTCAATACCAAATAATTTGGCATTTAGCTTCATGATTGCACCAAGGAACTTGGCAGCTTGCTCTTCAGTAACATCCCCATTCTCTTCATAAGAGGAATACTCATCAGAGCTCATGAATGGCATAAGGAGGTTCAATGGAATCTCTATGGTCTCTAGATGAGTCTCAGATTCCTTAGGTTCCTCAGAGGGAAGCTCCTTATTGATCACTGGACGTCCCAGGAGGTCTTCCTCCTTGGGATTCACGTCCTTCTCCTCTCTTGTGGGTTCGGCCATGGTAATTAATTCAATGGCCTTGCACTCTCCTTTTGGATTCTCTTCTGCATTGCTTGGGAGAGTACTAGGAGGGATTTCAGTGATCCTTTTACTCAGCTGGCCCACTTGTGCTTCCAAATTTCTAATGGAAGACCTTGTTTCATTCATGAAACTCACAGTAGCCTTAGATAGATCAGAGACTAAATTTGCTAAGCTAGATGGATTCTGCTCAGAATTCTCTGTCTGTTGCTGAGTGGATGATGGAAAAGGCTTGCTATTGCTAAACCTGTTTCTTCCACCATTATTAAAGCCTTGTTGAGGCTTTTGATCCTTCCATGAGAGATTTAGGTGATTTCTCCATGATGGATTGTAGGTGTTTCCATATGGTTCACCCATGTATTTTAACTCTGCTATTGCAGGGTTCTCAGGATCATAAGCTTCTTCCTCAGAAGATGCCTCTTGAGTACTGTTGGATGCAGCTTGCATTCCATTCAGACTCTGAGAAATCATATTGACTTGCTGGGTCAATATTTTATTCTGAGCCAATATGGCATTCAGAGTATCAATTTCAAGAACTCCCTTCTTCATAGGCGTCCCATTACTCACAGGATTCCTCTCAGAAGTGTACATAAATTGGTTATTAGCAACCATGTCAATGAGTTCTTGAGCTTCTGCAGGCGTTTTCTTTAGGTGAATGGATCCACCTGCAGAAGTATTCAATGACATCTTTGATAGCTCAGATAAACCATCATAGAATATATCCAGGATGGTCCATTCTGAAAGCATGTCAGAAGGACACTTTTTGGTCAGCTACTTGTATCTTTCCCAAGCTTCATAGAGGGATTCACCTTCTTTCTGTCTGAAGGTTTGAACATCAGCTCTAAGCTTGCTCAGCTTTTGAGGAGGAAAAAACTTGGCTAAGAAAGCCGTGACCAGCTTATCCCAAGAGTTCAAGCTGTCTTTGGATTGAGAGTCCAACCATATTCTAGCTCTGTCTCTTACAGCAAAAGGGAAAAGCATGAGCCTGTAGACTTCAGGATCTACTCCATTAGTCTTAACAGTATCACAGATCTGCAAGAATTCAGTTAAGAACTGAAAAGGATCTTCAGATGGAAGTCCACGAAACTTGCAGTTCTGCTGCATCAGAGAAACTAGCTGAGGTTTCAGCTCAAAATTGTTTGCTCCAATGGTAGGAATGGAGATGCTTCTTCCATGTAAATTGGAATTAGGTGCAGTAAAGTCACCAAGCATTCTCCTTGCATTGTTGTTGTTGGGTTCGGCTGCCATCTCCTTTACTTGTTCGAAATTTTCAATAAGGTTGTCTCTAGATTGTTGTAATTTAGCTTCTCTTAGTTTTCTCTTCAAAGTCCTTTCAGGTTCTGGATCAGCTTCAACAAGAATGCCTTTTTCTTTGTCCCTGCTCATAAGAAAGAGAAGAGAAAAAGAAAAGAAGAAGAATCCTCTATGTCACAGTAAAGAGGTTCCTTATTGTTAGTAGAAGAAGAAAAGGAATAGGGGTGAAGAAGAATGAAGAATCCAAACACAAAGGTGATGATAGGAGCAGAGATGTGAGATGAAGAGATGTTAGTAGATAAATAAATAAATAGAATAAGATGGGAGAGGGAGAGAATTTTCGAAAATAATTTTTGAAAAAGAGTTAGTGATTTTCGAAAATAGTTTTTGAAAAAGGTTAGTAGTTTTTCAAAAATTCAAATAAAAAAATAAAAATAAAATAATTAGTCTAATTAAAAAGAAATTTTGAAAAAGAGGGGAGATTTTTTCGAAAATTAGAGAGAAAGAGTTAGTTAGGTAGTTTTGAAAAAGGTAAGAAACAAACAAAAAGTTAGTTAGTTAGTTAAAACAAATTTTGAAAAGATAAGAAGTTAGAAAGTTAGAAAAGATATTTTGCAATCACTTTTTTGAAAAAGGTAAGATAAGAAAATATTTTTGAAAAGATATGATAGAAATTAGTTTTTGAAAAAGGTTTGATTTTTAAAATCTCAATTAATGACTTGATACACAAGAAATCACAAGATATGATTCTAGAACTTAAAGTTTGAATCTTTCTTAACAAGTAAGTAACAAACTTGAAATTTTTGAATCAAAACATTAATTGATGATGTTATTTTCGAAAATATGATGTAAAATTAAGAAAAATATTTTTGAAATTTTCGAAAATAACTAAAAAAAATTGAAAAAAAGATTTGATTTTTGAAAAAGATTTTGAAAGAGATAAGATTTTTTTTTAATTTGAAAATTTGATTTGACTCATAAAAACAACTAGATTTTAAAATTTTTTGAAAAAGTCAAATCTAATTTTCAAAATTTTAAGAGAGAAAAAGGGAAAGATTTTTTTTTTGATTTTTTGAATTTTTAATGATGAGAGAGAGAAACATGAAAATGATGCAATGCATGAAAATTTTTAGATCAAAACAATGAATGCATGCAAGAACACTCTGAATGTCAAGATGAACACCAAGAACACTATGAAGATCATGATGAACATCAAGAACAAATTTTTGAAAAATTTTTAATGCAAAGAAAATATGCAAGACACCAAACTTAGAATTCTTTAATGCTTAGACATAAAGAATTCAGGAATGCATATGAAAAACAAGAAAAGACACAAAATATGCAAATGCAAAGATCAAACAAGAAGACTTACCAAGAACAACTTGAAGATCATGAAGAACACTATGAATGCATGAATTTTTTCGAAAAATGCAAGATGAATATGCAATTGACACCAAACTTATAACATGACTCAAGACTCAAACAAGAAACATGAAATATTTTTTATTTTTATGATTTTATCATTTTTTTTTGTATTTTCTTTTAATTTTTTCGAAAATCATTTAGGAAAAGAAAAATAAGGATTCCAAAATTTTTAATATGAATTCCAGGAATCTTTTAGTCTAAAGCTCCAATCAAAGGGTCAGGCATGGCTTAATAGCCAGCCAAGCTTTAGTATGTAAATTACATCCATTGAGGTGATTAGTTGAAGACCAATTCCAAAGCAGTTTGGGTATGGCTTTACAGCCAGATAGGATTCAACATGTTTCATGAAACACTAGAATTCATTCTTAAAAATTCTGAAGAAAAATATATTTTTGAAAATATTTTTTTTTAAAATTTGTTTTTTCGAAAACAAAGGAGACATTTTTGAAAGATTTTTGAAAAATTTTTTTGAAAATAAAACAAAAAGAAAATTACCTAATCTGAGCAACAAGATGAACCGTCAGTTGTCCAAACTCGAACAATCCCCGGCAACGGCGCCAAAAACTTGGTATGCGAAATTGTTACTCAGGTTGTGAATTATTGTTCGAAATTGATTCCCTGGCGATGACACCAAAAACGGATGCACAGAACCATGGTCTAAACATATCTTCACAACTTCGCATAACTGACCAGCAAGTGCACTGGGTCGTCCAAGTAATACCTTACGTGAGTAAGGGTCGAATCCCACGGAGATTGTTGGTATGAAGCAAGCTATGGTCACCTTGTAAATCTCAGTCATGCGGATATAAAATACTTATGTAGTTTTTGAAATTTAGTAATAAAAGAAGGATAGAAATACTTATGTAGATCATTGGTGAGAATTTCAGATAAGCGTATGGAGATGCATTCGTTCCTCTGAACTTCCGCTTTCTTGTTGTCTTCATCCAATCCGTCTTACTCCTTTCTATGGCTGGCTTTGTGTAAGGATGTCACCGGTGCCAATGGTTACTTTCAATCCTCTCGGGAAAATAGTCCAAATGCTCTGTCACAGCACGGCTAATCGTCTGGAGGCATCACCCTTGTCGTTGGTTGCATCCTATTCATCTCTGTGAAAATGGTCCGATGCGCTGTCACTGCATGGCTAATCATCTTGGAGGTTCTCGATCATACTGTAATAGAATTTACTATCCTTTTGCGTCTGTCACTACGCCCAGCACTCGTGAGTTTGGAGTTCGTCACAGTCATTCAATCCCAGAGTCCTACTCGGAATACCACGGACAAGTTTTAGACTTTCCGGACTCTCATGAATGCCGCCATCAATCTAGCTTATACCACGAAGATTCTGATTAAGAGATCTAAGAGATACTCATTCAATCTAATGTAGAACGGAAGTGGTTGTCAGGCACGCGTTCATAGGGAATGATGATGATTGTCACGTTCATCACATTCAGGTTGAAGTGTGAATGAATATCTTAGAAGTGAAATAAGATGAATTGAATAGAAAACAGTAGTACTTTGCATTAATCTTTGAGGAACAGCAGAGCTCCACACCTTAATCTATGGAGTGCATAAATTCTACCATTGAAAATACATAAGTGATAATGGAGTTCATTGGTCTCGGCCCCAGAGGGGAACCGGAGTAACCAAGACTACGAATACAATGATAAAAAGTTCTATTTATAATAAACTAGTCACTAGGGTTTACAGAAGTAAGTAATTGATGCATAAATCCACTTCTAGGGCCCACTTGGTGTGTGCTTGGGCTGAGCTTGAAGTCTACACGTGGAGATATCATTCTTGGAGTTGAACGCCAGCTTTTGTGCCAGTTTGGGCGTTGAACTCCACTTTGCAACTTGTTTCTGGTGCTGGACGCCAGAATTGGGCAGAGAGCTGGCGTTGAACGCCAGTTTGCATCGTCTAAACTTGGACAAAGTATGGACTATTATATATTGCTGAAAAGCCCTGGATGTCTACTTTCCAATGCAATTGGAAGCGCGCAATTTTGAGTTCTGTAACTCCAGAAAATTCATTTTGAGTGCAGGGAGGTCAAAATCCAACAGCATCAGCAGTCCTTCTTCAACCTCTGAATCTGATTTTTGCTCAAGTCCCTCAATTTCAGCCAGAAAATATCTGAAATCACAGAAAAACACACAAACTCTTAGTAAAGTCCAGAAATGTGAATTTAATATAAAAACTAATGAAAACATCCCTAAAAGTAACTAGATTCTACTAAAAACATACTAAAAATAATGCCAAAAAGCGTATAAATTATCCGCTCATCACCCCCTTGAGCCTTTAAATCCCCTTTTATTCTATAAACCATATTACTAGCCTTAAGCAGAAAAACAAAATAAAAATCTCAAGTTGAATCCTTAGTTAGCTTAAGATAGAAATTGTGTATGGTTTAAATGTGGAAAAACCTATTGGGAACATGGATGATAAAAACAAAAGGGTAGAAAAGTTGAAAAGAATAAAATAATTCAAAATAAAAGTTTTGGGAAGCATGCTCATGTAAAATCAAAATAATTGAATTACCATGTGCATTAAAAAAAATTTATTTTCAGTATTTAAATAAAGGGGACATAAAAGAATTCCCCAAATGTGAAATAAAGCAATGCACATGGGATAAAAATAAACATTGAAACATGAGCATGCAACATCAAAAGTGGGAAAATATGGGAAATAGGTAAAGAAGCTTTGCTTTACAAAGTATGTATGTTAGGTGAGATCTTAGACTAATTAAGGATTCACTTATTAGCTCACTTAGCCCTATACATATACCCTTATCTTTACCTTGGCCCCATTACAACCTTAATTAAAGACCTCATGATTTTTGGTATGTCTATATTCTATAATTGTTGATTGGTTAGATGAAAAACAAAGTTATAGAAAGTAAGAATAAAAAGAAGAATAGAGTGATTAATCCAATAAATACTGAGTGGTTAGAGAGTAAACACAAAATCCAGTGAGGGTTCAATAGCTCATTAACATATATCTCTGCTTGAATTATTAATTGTCTTGCAAGTTTATAAAATATTTTTCTCTCCCATCTCAACTGTAAAAGTGCTTTATCATTACCTAAGGTTTGGCTATATATATATATATATATATATATATATATATATATATATATATATATATATATATATATATATATATATATATATATATATATATATATATATGACTCATTGAGAATGTGAATTAATTCAACCACATGCAAGCTTTATATACAAGTGAATAAAAATTAGAATTGCATGATGCATCTAGGTAGTTGCATTTAGATTAGATTGCATTGCATGACATTCCACCACTTTAACCTTACCTTACTCTTTATCTTGGACTTAGCATGAGGACATGCTATTGTTTAAATGTGGGGAGGTTGATAAACCCATATTTTATGATATATTTTGTACTTAATCTAAGTGATTTATTCAATCCTTTACCCACTTATTCATATTAATTTCATGGTTTTACTTTTCCTTCCTTATTATGTGATGTATGTGAAAAACATGTTTCCTATGCTTTAAAATTAATTATTTTAATTACCTTTAATTCCATTCGATGCCTTGATCAGTGTGTTGAGTAGTTTCAGATCTTCTAAGGCAGGAATGCCTTAAAGGATGGAAAGGAAACATACAAAAATGGAAGGAAAGCACAAAACGGAGTTTGCGAAGAAATTGGCAGCCACGCGATCGCATGGGCGACGCGGCCGCATGCCAAGCGCGAAGAAGCAGCGACGCGGCCGCATGACTGACGCGACCGCGCGCCTCGAGCGAAATACATATGACGCGGTCGCATGACTGACGCGACCGCGTGACAAGAAAAACTCCCAATGATGCGACCGCGTGACCCACGCGGACGCGTGACAGAGGTCACGCACCAGAAATTGTAGAAAATGCTCCCAGCGAATTCTGAAGCTCTTTTTGGCCCAAATCCAAGTCCAGAAGGCATAGACCAGAGGTTATGAAGTGGGAGAATACATCCATTCAGAGAGACACCACTTTTAGTCACTTTCCATGATTTAGATTTAGTTATGAAGTGGGAGAATACATCCATTCAGAGAGACACCACTTTTAGTCACTTTCCATGATTTAGATTTAGTTTTGATGGAGGTTCTCTCCTCTCTCTTCTCTCTTAGGATTAGGATTTAGGATTTCTCTTAGTTTTAGGAGTGACTCTCGATCCCAGGTTCAATGTTCCTTTACTTTAAGCTTCCCTTTCACTTTTTATTCATTCCATTACTTTAGTTGGTTATTTGATGTTGCAATTTAATTTATGAATTCTTCCATATTATAGATTACTCTTTTGAATTAATGTTATTTGAGGTATTTCAGTTTAATATTGCTTTCTTTTATTTACATTATTGTTATTCCCATCTGAAGACATTTTTATTCCAGTAGATTTACTTTTCTCTTTTTGGTCTTGGTTAAGAAATTAGTAACTCAGGAGTTATCAAACTCAAACATGATTGATAATTGTTATCTTGTTAATTAAATTGAACTTCAATAATCCCAATATTTTCTTAGGAAATAAATAGGATTCGAAGATCAAACCAATTAATCCCTTGACCTTCCTTTATCTTAGTAAAGGTTAACAAAGTGGAATTAAGATTCAATTCTCATCATCATTGATAAGGATAACTAGGATAGGATCTCTAATTTCTCATACCTTGCCAAAAAGTTTATTTACAGTCATTTATTTATTTTACTTGCCATTTAAATTACTTGTTCTTCATTTACTTTAATTGCTAATTAAATTATCCACTCCTCATTCTCCAAACCCCAATTTACAATCTCCATAACTAATAATAAGAACATACTTCCCTGCAGTTCTTTGAGAAGACGACCCGAGATTTGAATACTTTGGTTATCAATTTATTTAGGGGTTTGTTACTTGTGACAACCAAAACGTTTGTATGAAAGGACTTTTGAAGGTTTAGAAACTATACTTGCAATGAGGATTTATCCGTAAATTTGTAGACCACGCAAAAGTTCTCTCATCACAAATTGTACCGTGCGATTTGATTTTCT
Organism: Arachis hypogaea; assembly: GCF_003086295.3. Lineage (NCBI taxonomy): Eukaryota > Viridiplantae > Streptophyta > Magnoliopsida > Fabales > Fabaceae > Arachis > Arachis hypogaea. The sequence continues at coordinate 45,349,174 of NC_092047.1, forward strand.
CAATCATATAAAAATTCTGATATACATAGAACACGGACAATCCGATTTCCTTCTTCCGAAATTCAAATTTCCCCCTCTTCCAAATTGGACCATCCGATTTGTTCAGCAAAAATTTTAAATCAAACAACTCCCACGGTCCAAGTTCTACATCCTGACACTCACAAAAAACTGTCCCACAAATTTGTCTTGTACCCTATGAATCCATATCCGGGCACATCACATACAAGGCTTCCATAACGATAAAATTGAGCCATTATATGATCATGTTTTGTTAGGATAATTTCCTAATCTATTTATGACTATACACATATTACTTATGGTGACAAATTAAGTTATTTCATATTAAATAATTTATATAACAATGATATTATTTATTATCGTAAATATTGAATTAAATAAGTTATTATTACCTTTGATTTAGAATTAAATGAGAATAAAACTAGATTATTTTATTTGATTTTTAGAGTTTAATAAACGTCACACTCAAATATAAATGGTAATTTCAAAGTTTTGGTCCATAAAACATCAAAGGCACATCTGCAACCATTTTTTCCATCAAAAGAGTTGTTATTCAATCCTATTAGGAATAAGGCTTTAGTTGAGAAAAATCATAGAATCAAAACAACCAAACTCTCTTAATCATGCTTATGAATTCAGGTACGCTTTTGCATTCAAGTATTTCTTTTTTAATGATTTAATATGTATAATTTTGGGATTAAGAAATTCTAAGAATTTTCAACAAGTGATATCAGAGCCATCTATAATTGTCATTGAGAAATTATAAATTTATCTTATTTATTTATTATGATCAGATCTTGATTTGAGTTTATGAAATTAGACTCAAATCAAATTTTATAAATTTGCCTATGAACACAATAGCATGAATATGAATTCAGATTAATTTTGTTATATAAGAGAAATTGTTGTGACTTTTTTGTTAATGGAATCCTTTTGTTGTGGATTCAACTTTTGTGTTAAACAAAAAATAACAATTGATTAATAAAGAGTCATAATATTATGGAATTGTTATATATTGTGTCTTATTGTACCGTCTATTTTATAAAATTTAGATTTAGAATAAATTAGTTGAACATTATATTACTAAAATAGCCTTTCACTACAAAAAAATTTGATAATTACGACGATTTTTTAGGGTTATTATGGCGATTTGAACTGTCATTATTATTTTGAATGGCAATTAAGAAAAACCGCCGTAATTCTAAGCGCTATTTGGTTATTACAGCAATTTTTGAAAAACTGCCACAATTTTTATGGTTAAAATGATGGTTTTTTAACATGTTAAAACGGCGGTTTAAATCGACGTTATTTTCAGATAAAATGCCATTTTTTGTTGGTTAAAACAACGGTCAAATCATCATTATTTTCAAATAAAATGACATTTTTTGGTTGGTTAAAACAGCGGTTCAAACTACTATTTTTACTGGGTTAAAATGGTATTTCATATTATCTAAAATGGCGTTTATGAACCGTCATTTTTACCATGATAAAGTGGAATATTTATTATTTAAAATGGTTGTTTGAAACGGTCATTTTTATGAGTTAAAATGGCATTTTAATTGTTTAAAATGGCAATTACAAGTCGCTTTTTTACCAGATAAAAATGACATTTTTTATCGTTTAAAAAGACAATTTAACCATCTTTTTTACCGCATTAAGTAAATATTTTTTTTTAAATTTCACAATAACAAGAAATCATAATCTATGAACAAAATATTATATAACTCATAAATAAAGTATTAGACATAATATATAGTTTTTTAGTATTGGAAATCAAAATTAATAACTCCTATATATATAAAATATCAAACATAACATGATTTTTCAATTTTAAATATCTTAACATGTAGCTCTCTTAATACATCAAATTTCCATCATAAAAAAAATCACACTGCTTTGTTACTTGCTCCAGAAGATTTACTTTTTAAATTTTTTGGTGATGGAATCTCACTCTCTTGATCTAATTCCTATAACAAAAGTATAATTTAAAAAGATCAAAATTCAAAGAACAAAGCCGACTATTACAACACTAAGGGCCCATTTGAAAAGTTTCAAAAGTTATTTTTTTGAACTTTTGACTTATGAAAAGTAGTAGTATTAATATCTGTTGCAATTTTCAAAACTAAATTGTAGCTTTCTAAGAAACTATTTAAGTGTTTATGGAGAAATTTAAAAAAATGAATTCTCTCATAATAATTTTTTTTATTACATTTCTTTTAAAATAAGTACTTTTAAAACTACAAAACCAAATACAAAATAACTTATTTATAAGTCACTTTTAATATAAATATTTATTGTTTAAGCTATTTTTTTAAAAGAAGTTTAATTAAGTTGTTTACTCAAACTAAGCCTAAATACTCTTGACATACTATAACCAAGGGAGATCTTAATAAATAAAGAGTAATGCTAGAGAGATAATAATTCAATTATTTTATTCAAAAAATTCCAACACGTACTAATCTCTTCCTTTCTTTGTAATTTCAACTTCAGATTTCTCAATCCTTCGAACCTCGAACATAAATACTCCCAAACTCATGACATCCATCAACAACAGCTTATTCTTATCTCGTCATCAACTTTGACTTCTTTGGATATGGGATAAGAGTCGAACGAAATATAAACTCAAAAAAAAACATGAAAGGAGACTAACTCTTAGATGCAAATACAAGTATACAACCATAAAGGTTTATGTTTAGAAGAGAGGTTAGAATAAGAATCTTTGAATGGTAAATGAGTTTAAAAAATAGCCCAAGTGTTTGAGAATATTAAGATAACTAAAGTATGGGACAAAAAACGAATTTGGAAAAAGTTTTTCCTAAATTTTAGTTTACACTCGTAACTAAACCATAGTTACATGAAAGAAAATATGTTTTGATATGAAAACGAGTAGGTAATACACCAATATGTAAAATATTTTATGTGAAATATATATTTTGGTACATAAATGAATCGGTATTATGCAATATACTGCCTATTTGATGAATTTATTAAATATGAATTAAACTTTATTTGATGTTGTTCAACTAATATGATTATATGATATTGCTTAAAAATCAATGGGTTTGAAGTAACTTTGAGAAACATTTGAAGTAACTTTAAGTAGTTTAAAGTTAACAGATCAAGTTGAATTTAAAATAATTGAATCTAAAGCTGTTTTCTTACCCTTAACTCTAGTTGATATTTGTGCGGAAAATCTTTAAAATAGGCTTCAAGATTCTTTAATTTTAGAAGTATAAAAAATGTTGTTCAGGAAACTGTTCTTAAAATTTGGTACTCTTAAGCCATTTATTTGAAATAAAATTAATGTGAATATACATGACATAATTGAGTATCATTGTTTCTGAAATATTAGGTAATTACTGAATTCTGCAAATCAATAGGAGCTGATGCAAAACAGGGCAAGGATTGATAAGGTTGGCCAAGAAAAATGGAGAATGGCTTGGATTTCTTGCGTGAAATTTTTTTTTCTTTTTTTGGACAGTGTTGCGTGAAATATTTAACAAATGTTTCACATATTTTGTGATTACCATGTGAGAAGTTAAAATTTCAATGCCCAAACTTGATAGCTTTTAATTTTGACAGTAAAATGCACACTAACATATATCTTCTAGTTGTGATTTTTCATTCTTCAGTAATTGTTCTCTTATTTTTGTTCTTAGTATACATAAAAATAAAAAATAAAATACTAAAAGGAGCTGGGTTTCAATTGTGATACAAGGAAGAGTTCAATTTTATTGATTCATGATATTCTTCACTTCTTTTTTTTTCCCCTCAAAAATGCTTCACAAAAATCCTTCTACGTGATTGTGAACCTGGTAATAATTTTTAGGATTAAAGTTCAATTTTGGTCCTTAACGTAGGGTCGAAAATCGGAATCGTCCATAACTTTTTTTTTTGCTATAAAATGATCCCCCAAGTTTCAGTTTGTTTTAAAATCGTCATTTTTACCAATTTTATTTTTTTATTACCAAATTACCCTTCATTAAAAAAATTATAAAATAAAATAAATATAAAATAAATAAAAAAAAAGAAGAAAGAAAGGGATATGAGAAGGGGGTGGGGAGAGAAAGAAAGCAAGGGGCGCGAGAAAAAGGGGGGAGGGGGGAGGGGGAGGGGGGAGGGAAGGGGGACCGCCGCACCACCGCACCGCTGCCCGCCGCCTTGCCGCTCTCCGGCACCGCACTGCACCACCGCACCACCACATTCTTCTTCTTCTTCTTCTTCTTCTTCTTCTTCTTCTACTCTCCTCGCCGCCGCCACCGGTCTTCATTATCGCTGCCGCTCTTTGCTCCGCCACCGCTCTTCGTTGCCACCGCCGCTCTGCTCCTCGGGGAAAGGGAGAAGGGAACGCGAAGGGAGAAGATAGGGGAGGGGGGTTTCAGGAAGAAGAGGGGGAAGGGGAAGGGTCCTCGCCGCCGCCACCGGTCTTCACGGACGCCGCCGCTCTTCGCTCGGCTGCCGGGGTCACTGCTCCTCGCCGGTTTCTGGTTTCTGGTTTCTTCTGGTTCTGCTGCTTCTGCATGCTTATGATTATCAATCTGGTTTCTGTGTTGTTGTTGTTCTTTTGATTCCATTATCCATTGAGTTCTAAGTTATGGGTTTTCGTTTTTCTGATTTTGGGTTCTGAGTTTTGAAGATGATGATGATTTTGAGTTCTGGGTTGTTGTTCTTCTATTATTGTTGTTCTTCTATTTCTTGTTATTTTTATTGTTGTTTGTTTGAGTTCAGATGATGATTTTTTTTGAGTTTTGAGTTTTGATGATGATGATTTTTCTGAGTTCTGAGTTCTGATTTGGCTTGAATTTGGAATTTTGATGCTGCTTAGATCCATTGTTGTTTTTTTGGGTTTGTGCATCTGCTTCTGGTTTCTGGTTAATGTTGAGGAAGAAGATGGGTGTTGAGGAAGAAGATGGGAGGGAGGGGTATTTTCGTCCGTCGGACGATTTTAAAACAAACTGAAATTTTGGGGACCATTTTGTAGCAAAAAAAAAGTTGGGGACGAAACAAATTTTCAACCCCTATGTTAGGGACCAAAATCGAATTTAACCCTAATTTTTATGAGTATATACCCATTTTGGTCCTCAAAGAATTTCAAACCAGACATTTTAGTCTCCAACTAAAATTAATTATTCGATTGGTCCCTAACAATTAATTCTGTCAGTTACTTAGGTCCTTGGCTCCGTCAACTCTAACGGAAGACAAAATGGTCCCTGAAAACTCTAATATGGGACAAAATGATCCCTGACAACTCTAACAAGGGACAAAAGGATCCCTGACCCCTTTATTCGAAAACGACATTGTTCTTCCCCAATTTTTATCATATCTTGCATAACCCTAACATTCATACTCTCCTTCTTCACTTTCATACTCTTCTTTTCCATCTTTTTCTTCCTCCTCTTTAGCTCCAAGATTAATCCATTGTGTAATTGTCACATGTGTCACACCTACCTCAACATGTCATGGACCACACACTTCCTAAATCTTTGTGACTGGTACATCCAGCTCCTCTGCACTTCATCCACCAAAAGCATCCACTTCCACGTCTTTGATAACATCACCTCCAAATCCGACAACGTCTACGACATCCTCAAGACCAAGTTCCACAACTACTCTAAGGGCACGCCTTTCTCCACTCTCCAATAAGCAATATAGATTGTTGGACATTAGGACATCATGAGAAGATTCTTCTTCGACATCATATGCAAATTCTCATTTGAAATAGACACCGAGTGCTTCATTCCTTCTTTTTCAGAGTCTTAACAAATGACTTACTGTCTGGATTCATAGGATCCGTCGAAAACGACAACTAGTTGAGAGACATAGGCATTAGTTTCCTGAGTATGAATTGGTTGAGAACAAGTTGAGGATTTTTTTTTCTTTTTTTTTTAGATAATTACATCTCCACCCAATTCCAAACAAAATGGGTGTAGTTCCAAAAAATAGTAACAAAAACAGAGCAATAACTATAAAGAAAACATAAAAACTAGCATAAAACAGCAAATAGGGAGCAAAAGAATATAATGATTTTAGCTCCTCCAAAGACACTTCAAGATGAACCCGATCAGTTATACAATATCAAATCATGATCATTCTCCTTCCAACTTTTACTCTGCAGAATTATTGGCCTTTTTCATAGATCAGTAAATCATGCATCAAAGATCAACTTCATATGTCTTCTTATTCACCTTAGAGTTGATATTTGCACTCATAAGTACATCAATTACTCCTATATTGTCGATCTTGACACCATCAATTTGTGCATTATACAACTTCCTCCTTTAACTTCTCTAATACCAACACTCCATTATTAAAGACAATGTTATTTCTACATCTCCATGTGCACCATATTACAAAAAAAATAGAATAAATGACTATTTGTATCCATAAAAGATGAAAACACTGACATATGTACTCACACTAGATCGAAACTAAACTTGTACCCATACAAGATGTCTTTCGTGTGACAAAAGTACCCTACGTGGCACTCCAACCCTCCAAAGACAGGGTACTTTTGTCACACGGAGGGCATCTTGTATGGGTACAAGTTTAGTTTCAATCTAGTGTGGATACATATGTCAGCGTTTTCATCTTTCATGGGTACAAATTGTTATTTATTCGAAAAAAATAACACCATCCACACTTTCTTCATATCTTTCCTTATCTTTCTATCCATCCACACCTCAAAGCATTCTTTGGTGGTTCCTGGCCAAACCCAAATCACACTCCAATCCACCAAGATTGATCCCCACAACTTCCATATACGATCACATGAAAAAAAATAAGTGATGTACCGTCTCCAATCTATCCTTACATAAGACACAAAAGGATTCCGCTTCTGGTACAATCTTAAACTTACATAATCTATTTCTAGTATTCAATCTTTCTAAAATTACAAACAACATCAGCAACTCAACCCGTGGAGGATTTTTTTTCTTGTGAACATTAAATTTATAGAGTGTGCATTGTGTAGTTTGAAGTTACAGTGTTAGACTGTTAGTGTTATGCGAGATATGATGAAAATTGGGAGAGAATACTGTCGTTTCCGAACAGAGGAGATCAGGGACCACTTTGTCTCCTGTTAGAGTTGTCAGGGACTATTTTGTCCTCCGTTAAAATTAACGGAGTAAAGGACCTAAGTGACTGACGGAGTTAATTGTTAGGGACCAATCGAATAATTAATTTTAGTTGGGGACTAAAATGTCCAGTTTAAAATTCTTTGAGGACCAAAATGAATATATACTCAATTTTTATTGTACTTCAACTTTGTGTGGCCAGGATTCTTCGGCAGCTTTATCTCATCTTTTTCCAATATATAAAATATGATGCAGCAAGTAATATTTATTATAAAATGATTATTATTTTAGATATCATATTATGGAATATTATTATACAAAATAAAGTATAGAATATGAGTGTCCTATCAGAATAAAATATGAAATATTATCAATTAATAAGATATGGTTTTCATAATGCATTTTCACTAATTAGTAAGTAGGTTAAGTAAATAATATTCTACTATTATTTACTTTAAAATCTTTATCTTTAAATAAATTTTACAGAAAAGATCTCATGACACATCAAGAATAACACAAGAGAATAAAACACATTAAGCTATCTATCTCAAATAGCTAGTCTTTTAACTCTTTTCAAAAGAATATTGTGTATGTAATATTAGTGTAAATATATTATGTTAAATTAAGTAACATATTAAAAATTAATAATAAAATTTTCTTATTTTCTCCTAGAATTTTTTTGTTCTATTTCTATTAATTCATCTTAATTTTACAATAATATTAATATTCTCCTAACTTTCTTGTTCACTGCATGCAACTACCTGTTTTTTTTAATATTTCTTCGATCACTATATTTATATAATACTTTTGAAACATAAACACAAAGATATTAGATAAAAATGTGTTTAGTTGTAAAGACACGGACAAAGACACAATCGAAAATTAAATATATTTTTTTAGAGTTATGCTAAGGACGTGTACATCAAAATTATTCATTAAAATCAGCCACCAGTATAAAATACATGCTGGAATATAAATATATATTGAAAATAAATTAAACTACAAATGTATTTATACACAAATATATTGACAACTAATTTTAGTGACTGATTTTAGTAAACAAATAGCATTTTTGATTTTTTTAAACATTGTTTAAAAATCTAGACAAAAATATTCATAGAGAAAGTATACGAAATCATTTTTTGAATAGTCAATACTAATTACTAACTTTTTCTTTTTTAATTCTAACATTCTTATTTTTTTTGAGTATTTAGAATTTAAATTTTATAACTTAGAATTTAGAATTAAAGATTATAATTTTAGATCTAAAATTTGGAATATATAAAATAATTTTATAAAAATTAGATAACGTTAGCTAAGAAAAAAATTAGCTCTCTAATATTATATACAGTAATATTAAGAAATTAATTTTTTTTGATTAATATTAGTAATTTTTTTTAAATTATTTTGTTTCACCTAAATTCTAAATCTCAAATTATAAATCTATCCTCAATCTTAAATCTTCGATTATGAATTTTAAACCCTAAAATTAGCTAGTGTTAGCCAATTATAAGTTAGTTTTATTTCTATATAATTACATATTTAAAGTATTAAATACTAGAAGTTTAAAGCTAAAAAAACAATTTTAAGATTTTGATATTAATAGAATTGCTAGTGCATTAGTGTGTGGCAGATTATGCAGAAGAGAAACAGAAAGCAATAACAAGAGAAAAGGAAAATGTATTGAATTATGATTTGATTGTTGCATGTACATTGCCTATGCTCATTTATATACGCATACAACAATACAAGCACTCATGCATACTATAGCTAGCACTAACAATATTAATTAGGTTTAATTACTCTGTTGGTCTCTATAGTTTTGCAAAATTTTTAATTAGGTTCTTATACTTTTTTTTCTTTTAGTTGGGTCCCTATACGTTAATTTTTTTTCAATTTAGTCCCTATTAACGTTAAACGTCAAAAAATGTTAGTGAATTGTGAAATTACTTTTATACCCTTAGGGACCTAATTGAAAAGAAAAAAATATAAGGACTTAATTGAAAATTCGATAAAACTATAAATATTCAATAAAAGATATTCTTATAATCCCTATTCAATGATTTTAAGACATGAAAAATATTTCTATAATCCCTTTTATTTTGTCACTATCATTCTTTTACTTATTTATATACAAATTGTACCAAAAGTACTTTTTTTTTTTTTTTACTTTCAAAATACCTTATCTTAAGAACCTAAAAAAAAATGGAATTGGAATTAGAGCTACCAAAAAAAGAATGCACACAAAAGTAACGACAGCATAATAAACTTTACATTAATACTTAAGAGCATACTTACATCTAGTTTGAAATTGGAGGAATGCATCCACCAATTGATATTGTATACAAATAAGCAATAATCAATGTAAAATAAAATACTACAATTTTGTGTGCGCCCTTTAGCAAATGGACAAAAGATTATCATTATGAAAATCCATGCTATGCCTAATGAATGTAAAATTGGGTGACTTCAATTCAATAGGTAGCTACTCATGCCTGTCTAAGAACTTCTCTATAACGACTGAGAATGCCGCAAAGCCAGCACAACCAGCACATGCTACTTTTGGACCACCTACAATCACAAACCAACACCAAAGCATTCTGAAACAAAGGCAGAGAACAAATTTTTGAACTAAACAAGAAACATTTAAATCTTAATTGAAAATAGTGTATTCATGCCACATTTAGGATCAGAGTAATTATAGTTCTTTAGATCATCCTGGAAATTTTTAACCCATTTTTATCCTCCAACCAAACATACTCTAGTATTAAATTTTTAAAGTAATTTACACGTTCACAACTACAGATTATGTCAGAGGCAGAGCATAGCTTGAAATCAATACCTTTCTAAGTTTATCAATCTCCCAAACAGAAGCATAAGACTAGAGATAGGACTTTAAATCAATGGCTAGCCACAATTTTGTTCAATGGTTATCTAAAGGTTTAGGACCTTACCACCTAAGAATGCAAAATTCTTAGGCTTCAGTTGCCACTTCTCGTGTATAAACACATTCTTCAAAGCACCAAAAACGTCAAGAAATTAAATTTATAAAGCAGAAATTAATCCAACTATTAGCCCTTCTAAGCAGCTATGTTATATGCAATTAGAGTTACAAAGCTTTGATTCATAATTAGGAAAAGAGAGAAGAAAACTTACCCCATTCATGACATTCTGCTCACTATCAGTCAAACCCAAGAACTCCAATTTTCGTGGCTCAAATACTCTTTGAAAGATATGAGTGCAATACAATACATCCTTAATTTTGAAGAATCCATGGATCATAGCCATCAACAAAATTTAGAATATAAATTTAGAATATAATTTGAGAAATAAACAGAAGTTGCAAACAATTAAGCAAAACTGAAACTAAACTACAAATTCACACAACTTAAGAATTCACAGCTTGAGAGACAGGAACTGAAAAAAACTAAAAAAATTGAAAAAAAAAGTAACACAATACGAATAGAACACTCCTAAAACATTCAGCTTCTCCTTATTCCCAATTTTAGTCAATCAATTCTTCCTAAAAAACAAAGAGATTAAAATGGGACACCAAGATAAAGAAGAAAGGTTGAAATATCATCATATCTAGAACATCATTAACTATGTTGATCAATTAACTGGCTACACAAAAGATAAGAAAATATAACAAACACCACAACTAAAGAGCAATCACAGCTAATTCTTAAATACTTGATATTAGTCCTTCACTGAGTCAGCATCGAAAGATGGACTATGGCAAAAAAATGAGGGAGGTGCAGATATTATTGAAATATTTTTGGTAATCCAATTTTACATTGAAAATCGGAGCCTCCAAGTTCGAATTGTTTTCCCCCAATTCTGAAACCAAGACAATGTGAAAAAATTGAACAAGGAGGTGGAAGAAGAAGTTGTAAATACAGAAAAGGGGAATGAAAATCAATATCTCTCACCGTAAACTTACACTTGAGAAACAATCAATTCCTTCTGGAACTACCGCAACCGAAGAAAATAAACAAGCGAGTTTTTGATTTCTTGCAGAAGAAGAAAACGTAAGGAAGGAGAGAAAAAGAGATGAATCAGAGAAGCTATAGCCAGCAGATAGAAACGAACATCAAAATTGGATTCACCGCTGCAAGGTTGCAATGAGGAGAATCAAACGCACCCAGTTCCAGCTCTGATTAACTTTGTTTAGTTTCTCACCTAAATCTAGTTCCCCTGTCGCATGAGATGGAGAAAGCTTCCCGATTTCAGTTCCTAGGCTCTGCAGAAATGTGAATCTATGTCTAAAATCCAAATAATGGCGACATTTCAGAGCTTCTGTCTCCGACTATGTCTCCGACTATGGCTGTAAAATCCAGTCGGCCACGATCGTCCCTATAATGAGAAAGACACAGAAGACAAAGAAGAAGAAGAGGGAATGGTAGAGAAGGAGCTAGTTGTTCTGGTTTCTTTTCTGATAGAACGAAAATGGTGAGAATGAAGGTGAGAGAGAGAGGCTGGAGTAGAGGAGGGAGACGGAAAGGTGGACAAAGAGTAAAGGGTTAATTTTGTCTTTCTCAAAATAAAAAGGGAGACATAATTTATGAATTTAAAAAATTGAGAAAATATTCAATTTAGGAATGAAATATTCCGTTAAATCAAACGGTTTTGTTACAGTAGGAATCTAATTGAAAAAAAAAATTTGTGCAGGGACCCAATTAAAAGAAAAAAAGTATAGAAATCTAATTGAAAATTTCGCAAAACTATAAGGACCAACAGAGTAATTAAACCTATTAATTAATCCAACCGATTTAGTTAATGTATGTCTATCTTCGTAATCTTGATTCTTGCTTATCTTGCACCTCAAGTAACTTTTGCAATTGCCTTATCTTTATTAGATATATTATATATATACTTAAGTCATTTGTATTAGAAGAGTTTAATTCTAAGATAATCATCCAAAAGTCATACATATCATTGGCTGATAAATCATCAAACTTGATCCAAATAGAATGTGGATTTTAAGGTTTAGTGATTGTGGATTCTAAGGTTTAGTGATACAAGTTTGATATTTAGGATGGTTGAAAGCATGACACGAATTCCCTCCAAATTGTGACGAAAATAAAATATTAGTGTTGGACGGTGGCTTGCCCTTTTGCCTTGGTTAACATGAACAACAAACATGGTTAGTCAAACACCGAAAGAAAAAAAAAAGTTGGTACCAAACAAGAAAAAATTGGAATGTTGAATAGCTAATATTCTCGAAAGGATATAGAGTCTCAAGGCAGTAAGTTAGTTAAAGTCAGTTAAAAAGATAGCTAGAGTTGTTATGAAAGGATGATTTAGATAGCAAGTAACCAATCACACTAATGTATATTGTAAGCTGAAGGGAAGTGTAACAAAATCACAATCACTCTAATTCTAGAAACATCTAGCGCTCTCTTTATTCTCGCAAGTTTTTTATAAGACCCGGTAAAATATTAACTAATTAGTTATGTAATTAAAGTTTAGTTAAAAAGGATTTAAACCGTCCGGACTGGATTTAAAATTAAAATTTTTAATTTAAAAATTTATCAATTAAATTTTAGTTCAGAAAATTATTTGGAGTGCAAAAATATAATTATTTTAAAAAATACGTACTAATATTATAATTAACTGTATACGTTTAGGACTGTCTAATATTGCGTAAGAGAAAAATAAAAATATAAAAATAATCAAAAAATATTTAAAATATGAACTGAAACACTTATCTTTAAAAATTTGGTCCTAAGTAGAGTTAATGGGCGAAAAGATAAAAATGTCTCTCACTTAACTAGCCCTAAAAGTGACTCCATCTCTAACTTCAGACACATTTGGTAAAAGAGAGATAGAGAGCGCGAGAGAAGAGAGGAAGAGCCCTAACCCCGAATAAACACTATTTACTTCCACCTTCAAATCTATTTTTCTCACAAATTGGAGCTTTGATTGACGACCCGTTTGCGACTATGTGTAACACCTTAACTTTTAGCACGTTATGATCGTACTAAGAATAAAGCATTACGACTCTATTTTCCTTTTATTAGCTATTTAATATTGAGCCTCTACATGTTAACTAGTCGATAGTTTTTAAGAAAAACGAAATTCCTTTTAGTTTGGTATATACTTCAAACTCAACTATGTCAGATAAATATATACTCACATAATTAATATTAATACATAATAATTATTCATACAAGACTTAAATACAAACCCACCCCCTCTGTAAAAATACAACACTTTACGACATCAAGGGCGAGGGGAAATAAACCCAGAAGCAACTAGCCAAACAAGCCTTCTATTCGTCCGTAGCTTTTCAATTAGCCATCATGTCTGTACCTCTGAAAAAGGTTTTTTAAAAACTTTGGGGTGAAAACAAAGGCACACGTTCTCAGTAGGGAACGTGAACGCCGCAATAAACAGAGTAAATACAAATAGCTAATTCATATTATAAAAACAATTTCACTTGAAATAGTTTTAAATTCCTTTCTTTAAATCACGTTACTTAAACAAAATCTCAGTCACATTAATAACTCCTTATCCATAAACAACATTCCTAAATACATTATTAAGACCACAACACAAGTAAAATATCCATCAAGCACACAAACAAATCACCCAAACAACAGCACAATCACAAATAAACAAAATAAAGCAAACACAATCAAGTGTAAATGCGCAAACAAGATGATGCATGCCTGTTCATAGCACAGGCCATGAGCTCATGCGTCGGTTGTCTACCCGCAACTCGACATTACTCGGAGTGAACCCCGAATATGGTTCATTTACTGTGTCAGTTAGACACCTTGACATCACGGTTACCCGTGTCAATTAGGCCTCATCATAATAACGATTTAATGTGTATCACAGTAAGAAACAGTGCAATCAGTTAGGCGAACATTCCCGCATTAGCAATCTCAGGCTATCAATTAGGCGGGCACTTTCACATTAGCAGTTTGGCACAAGGCCCGTTTAACATACAATTCTCATTTATTTATTTCATTCATTACCGAAATAATTTGAGGAACAAAAAGAAAGAAAAAGATCGTGAAAGAAAAGAGACAACCGTGACTTTCTATGAGTTTCCGGCTTCGATTTCTTGCGATCCGTAACTCTAATAAAAAATCTTATCTGGTAAAGGTGTTCGTATCTTCCTTCTCTACGTGTTAGTGTTACTTTTGTTCGGTGGAAGCTGATGGTGAAGTAGCTCCCATTCCTCTTGAGTTTGGCCAAGTGGAGTTCTAGGAGACACACACGATTTTTGACGCTTTCCTCTTTAGCAGCTCGGTTGGAAAATTTCTCTGGAGCTTTCGTTGATTTTGATTTCATACGGAGGTAGGCGGTTTATTTTTAAAGTTAAATGTTTTAATTTAAGAATGCCTAAAAAGCTTATTGAATATTTGCAAATAATTTATGAGAGTCTAGTATTACTAATTGATGTGAATTTGTTGAATTGTGGTTGTGAATGGTGTTTAATTGGTGTTGTTTGTTAAACTGAGATATGAATTGAGTTTGGATTGAGGCTGTGAATGTTGCTGAAATTTCTAGTCATGTTAATTTCTTAGTTTAATTGATGATTTGAGATTTGTTTGATAATAGATAATAAAGGAAATCAGGTCCGTAACGCCTTACTTTTGGTACGATCATGACATACTAAAAGTTAAGGTGTTACACTACGCGTCGCTCTCAACTTTCTCGATGTTTTTATATCACTTTTGTGGTGAGTAATCATGAGAACCATACCTTATTTCTCTATTTTTCTTTGTTTTCGTGTTTTGCATATGTAGGTGTTAAAGTTCGTGATTTTGATGCTTTAGGAGAAATTCAAGCTCAATTTCTAGAGGGTTTTGACCCATGTTCATATGGAATAAGGTAAAAAAACTCTTCCCCTTCACTTTTCCTAATTTGTGTGAAAATCCTAGTATGAACAATGTGAAATTTGAATGTAAATTAGATTGAGTAGAGTTGTTTGAATGTTTGGCTTGGTTGGTGTTGATTGAGACTTGACTTGGTAGGAAAAGAAAGTATAAGGGGGGTGAAACTGCTATCAATTAAGGTAAGGGTATCGGTTTCAAGTAATCACTATGTAATACTATGTGAAATTGTAGGCTAGTTTACCTTAAGATAATGTTGAATTGATGTGGTTGATGGTTTAGTATGAATGTTTGATTTTGGTTTATTATTGATTGTTGAATGTGTAAGGCCCACATCGGTTGGAGAGGGGAACGAAGCATGCCTTATAAGGGTGTGGATACCTCTCCCTAGCATGACGCGTTTTGACGAGTGAGTGTGGGGGGCTTCGGCTATCATCCCTATCGTCAAAGGCAAAACCGTGAGGTCTTGTGTGCCAAAGTGGACAATATCGTGCTAGCGGGTGGTCTGGGCTGTTACAGATGGTATCAGAGCCGGAACCCGGATCGATGTGCCAGCGAGGGCGCTGGGCTCCCTTAGGGGGGTGGATTGTAAGGCCCACATCGGTTGGAGAGGGGAACGAAGCATACCTTATAAGGGTGTGGATACCTCTCCCTAGCATGACGCGTTTTGACGAGTGAGTGTGGGGGGCTTCGGCTATCATCCCTATCGTCAAAGGCAAAACCGTGAGGTCTTGTGTGCCAAAGCGGACAATATCGTGCTAGCGGGTGGTCTGGGCTGTTACAGAATTGTAAGGTCCCACATCGGTTGGGGAGGGGAACGAAGCATGCCTTATAAGGGTGTGGATACCTCTCCCTAGCATGACGCGTTTTGACGAGTGAGTGTGGGGGGCTTCGGCTATCATCCCTATCGTCAAAGGCAAAACCGTGAGGCCTTGTGTGCCAAAGCGGACAATATCATGCTAGCGGGTGGTCTGGGCTGTTACAGATGGTATAAGAGCCGGAACCCGGATCGATGTGCCAGCGAGGGCGCTGGACTCCCTTAGGGGGGGTGGATTGTAAGGTCCCACATCGGTTGGGGAGGGGAACGAAGCATGCCTTATAAGGGTGTGGATACCTCTCCCTAGCATGACACATTTTGACGAGTGAGTGTGGGGGGCTTCGGCTATCATCCCTATCGTCAAAGGCAAAACCGTGAGGCCTTGTGTGCCAAAGCGGACAATATCGTGCTAGCGGGTGGTCTAGGCTGTTACAGAATGAATTTTGGGCCGCATGCCATGATTAGGTGAATTACACCCCTTGGTAAGTTTAGTGAAAATTAAATTGTATTGATGTGTTGTGGTATATTTGTTGAGGATGAAATCCTTGTAGATAGTTTGTGAAATTGGATTTTTGATGACTAATTGTTTATTTTGGGAGAAATTGTGTAAGTTTGATTGGTAAAAGTTAAATGATTATTTGCATAAAAATTTAGTGTTTGACGAGTCATAGAGTGAAATTAATGGACATGGTTTAAGATTGAGTGTGGAATGAGAATTTGGGGTGTTGATTTCAAAAGGGAAGGTTGTTGAGAATTGTCAATTTTTGAATGTTGTAGAAAATGTGTAATTTGAAAATTTTGACCAACTTCGACGGGTCATAACTTGGCGCTCAAAACTTGGAAATTTATGACCTTTGATTTGAATTAAAATTGGGAAAGTCGATTTTAAGACCGTTGAAGAACGGAGAGAAAATGATTTTTGTACTAAAAGTTATGAATGACCACTGCTAAAATTTTTGCAGAATTGCATAATTTGTACTGTATACGTGAACACAGGGTCGTGCCCACGCACAAAACATAGGCAAATTCCAGGCCTGTGCATGCGCATAGAGCTGTGTATGTGCACCCAGTTGATTTTCCAAAAATGCTGTTTTTGAACTGTTAAGCCTTTCTAGCAAGCTCATAATCCCCTGTAACCTCTATATGAACTCTGAAAACAATAACTTTGACCTTGATAATTTGGAGATGGAATTAATGACTTTTAAATTGGGATACTCTCCCATAAAACTTGTTAAATAAAATGTTTTAAATATTGTGGGATGGTGGTTAGTCCCGCTTACGAATTGAGGAGGCTGATTACTTTAATAAATGAATGCAGTTATGATGAATTATATCTTCTGAAATTGGTTGAAATGAGATTATGATTGATGTTGTGGTGATGGTGGTTCATTGGTGCGGAATTAGAATATCCACGAACTAACCGGCAAGTGCACCGGGTCGTACCAAGTAATACCTCAGGTGAGTGAGGGTCGATCCTATAAGGATTGATGGATTGAGCAACAATAATTGGGTGATTAGCTTAGTTAGACAAGCAAAAAATGATGTTTTGAGATTTCAATCTCATTAAACAGTAAATTCAGAGAATTAGAAAGCAAATAGTATATTAGGGTGAAGCATATATGAGAAAATAGTTAAGGTTTCAGAGTTGTTTATCTTCTGGATTTCTATTTCTTACCAACTATTTTAATCATGTAAGATTCGATTTATGGCAAACTATAATTAACTAAACCCTAATTCCTTAGTAATATAGTCTCATCTAACCTAGTTAACCGCCAATTCTTTGGTCACTTAATTTTAATTAGAGGTTTAAGTCCAATTCTAGTTTATTAGTCACAGATTAAACTATTTGGTGAATATGTGAAGTTGTTTGGTGAATTAACTTATTTGATTTGGTTAACAATAATGAGAATAAATGAATAACTAAAGTTAACTTGAAAAATGTTTAACTAAATAAAAATTTAAAAGCTAGTTAAATATCAACGCAAGGGTTGGGAATAGAAAATGTGAGATGAGATTTAAATGAAATTAAATATAAGGGTTGAGGAAAAGAGAGTTATTTAAAGAATATGATTACAAAGTTGTGATTTCAAAGAATGATGAGGTAAGTATTAAGTACCTTTAGCTATATTCTAAATTGAACTTGAGGATCACGAGAGTTTGGATTGTTAACCCATAAAGTGAATAGTTGAGCAATGATTGGATGAGATTGAATGAGGAAAATATGACGTGTTTCAGTTACTTTGAGGTTGGTTATAAATAATTATGTTATATTTGAGTTAGTTTGTAACCTTGACATCGAGTTTAGGGTATGGTATTAGATGCTTCATACCCACAAGCTGTATGTAACGGCCTAAACCTAACTCGGTGAATATTAAAATATGCGTAGTAGAAAGTGGAGTTGTATTGATAGTTATGATAAGAATTATATTTATTATGAGAAATGAGATTTGATGCGAAGCTTACGATAAAGTGAGAGCAATATGAGACTTATGATAAGAACTGTGGTTAAGTTGAGATATATGAAGTAGCTTATGATTTATTATGATGATTACATTGTTGATGATACGATTGGTAATGATTATGATTATGATTATGATGATGATTTTGGTTAATGATGATTATGTTAGATGATGATGTTGGCTGGATTTTGTTCTGCTTGCACGATTATGATTGAAATATAACTATCGATTGGAAAAGATGTGGATTTTATTCCACTTGTGTCACTGATGAGATACCTGGACCTGGAAAGGATTGTGATTTTGTCCCACCCACATTCTTTCTTATCGTAATTCGTAAGGGTGGCCGAACACTCTCCCGAATAGTGCTGACTCCAGTGAGAAGCTGGAAAGGCACTCTCCCTCGTTATGTGGAATGACACTCTCCCTCGTTTATGTGGAAGGGCACTCTCCCTCGATTATGTTTTCTCCTAAAGATGCACGATAGAAAAACTATATTCAGGTTAGCTATCGACTGTGTCAAGTCTGGTAATATAACTAACACATGAGCTCACGACCAATAGATAACTATTGGGTGTGCATTTCATTGTTGTGTTGTGCTTATGTGTCTTATCTGATTATGTGTTATGTGTTTTATATGTGCTTGTGTCTGTATTTTGATTGCTTGATTTTATTGTGTTTACTGGTGCATGGAGGTCATAGAGATTGAAGTGGATTGACTTCAGGATTATCGTTAGACAAGTTTATGTGTTGAAGGTATAAGAAAGAGAAATGATAGTTTATTGGGTAAAAAATTCTTAGATGTGTCTTTAACCCCTAAAGAAAAGATTTAAAGGCTTATTGCATTTTTTTCGAATCACATATGACTAAGGAATATTTAAATATGAAATTGTATATAAATGAAAAATGATTTGAAAATAAAGAAATAAAGAGTGCAAGCTTTTATAAGGATAAACTTTTCGAAGACGGGCGTTGACCAGGTGTACTTTTTTCTATTATTTTTGTGGCATTTTCTTCTTCTACGGAAGATCGTTTGCATCTAATATTTTTTCAGGAAACAGATAATGAAGCCTTCAAAGAGTTTACGGGGAGTATTGGGCATGCTTTATTTGTTTTCTTAGATCTTCCCTCACTTATGTTATTGTTATAATATTTTGTAGAGAGGTATATATATATGTGTGTGTGTTTAGTCATCATAACATTTTAAGTTTTAAAAAAATGTCTTCTATTTTAAAAAATGTCTTCTATTTTAAGTTTGGTTTTATTTAAAGACTCATACTTATTATACTTATATATAGTTAAGTCATCATAACATTTTTGTTATCAGAGTAGCGCAGCCAGATGCGTGATATTCTTATAGTGAGAATATTACAAACTTTATCTGCACTTTAAGGTAATAAACCTAAGTCGGATTTGGTACCCTAAATTGGGCTTAGGTTGATCTTACTTGCTTATGGATCTTACTGGGCCCAAGTATATCTTGGGTTAATGTTTTGAGACATTGTTGTAATAAATACTACATTATTAAATATTATAACATTTAATATATATAAAAGTTGGATATATTTACAGGAGATTTTTTAATTTAAATTAAAAAATTAATTATCTTTTTTTCTTTTTTTAGTTTTAAATATTATTTACTAATGTATTAAAAAAGTAAAAATAATAATAATCACTCATATAATTAAAATAGAACATCCTAATATATACATGACATTATATATATAAACCCCGCTAAAATCGGTAAATAATTAGTCAATAAATCAAATTTTAAATAGTAAAATTAAAAATACAAAACTAATATCAAAATAGGATAGAGCTCTTCGAAATGAGAATTTTGATATCAATTTCAAAAAAATTGGTCTAAAATTAGACCGAACGGACCGAACCGGTCGAACTTGACCCGAACCGGACCCGTGGGCCCAACTAACTCATTAAATAAAATGAGATGAATCACAATCTTCATCATTCCAGCTGCTCCATGATGAAGAACGCCAGGGAAGATGAGGAAGGGTTTCAAAACCCTTGAATTTAATTCAATCTCATATAACTTCTTGCTCCGAGCTCCGATCGTCGCACCGTTTGCGGCCACGCGTCCAGCGCGTCGAGCTCTACATTCCTATCGGATCAATTTTACCGGTAAGCTCTATTTTCATTCCAGAATCTCTATTCCCTTTCTATTCTTGAATTTGAAACCCTATGGTGAGATTCTTCCCAATTTGATGTTCTAGGTTCGATTTAGCTTGCGGGAGTTGTTGGGTTTGAGTTGCTACGCGTATGAGTGAGGTAAGAATGCCCTAAACCTTAACTCAATTTTAATTTCATTAGGTAAAATCTGAATTTGGAGTATATATGTGTATTAGGTGTGAATTAAGTTCATATACATGATTTGGAATTGAAAAGTGAACATTTGGAGGCTTGGTGGTGATTGAGGCTAAGCTTGTGGTTGGTTACTCTAAGCTTGAGGGGCTATTTTATAGCTTGTGAGGCTGCCTTGGATTAAATAAAGTGATCGACTAAGGTATGGTTTAGGTTTCACGCGTTTAACATTTAAGGTGTTGTGAAAACTTAGGCTAGGAAACCATAGGTTAAGTTAAAATTGGTTAAATGCATTAAATGATTAGTCTTGTGAAGTTGTTGGATAAATTTATGGTTGAACTTGTATTGGAGTTGTCAAGGTTATTAAATATGTGTTTCTTGTAATTGAGCTAGTGTTGAAAATTATGAGCATGAGTTGTTAGTATTGAACGTGTGTTCTTGAGATTATTATTGAGGGGTTGATGAAGTTGTAGATATGTGTTAATGAAGAGTTAGTGTATGTGTTAAAGGGATAATATATGTGAAGTGTTGATACATGTTAATGAAGGGTTGATCATATATGTGTTACATTTTGATATATACATTGGTGATTAAGATTTGTTGAGTTAGTTAAAGGTAATTTTGGGAATGGTTGTTGATGAGTGGGACTGATATGTTAATAAAATGCAGATTTTATGGGTAGAAAATGTGAGTTTGACAAAAATAAAGTTTGGGGTATTTTTGGTAAAATGTGAATTTTGACGAACTTCGGCAATCTATATCTTGCTCTACAAATTTTGAATAAAGATGAGGTTTGTTTTAAATTAACGAGGGTTTAACAGGCTTGAAATCGATATAAAGTTTGCGAAAAACCAAATTTTGTGAGGAAGTTATGGACGACGGAGAATTGGTGCGAAAAACTGAACTTTTGTAACTTGCAGCAGAACCAGGTTTTCTGGTGTGTGCCCACGCACAGGTATGTGCGCACATACCCATCAAAGGAAAAATTCAACTTGTGCATACGCACGCTTCTGTGTGCACGCACACCTAGCATTTTTCATAAAGTGTGCATACGCACACTTCTGTGCGCACGCACACGCTAGGATGAGCCTTCTGTTGGTGGCGCTAGCATAGTTGAGGTGCAGGCACACTAAGGAATATGTGCGCGCGCACGTATTTGTGCGTACGCACATATACTGCTTTCTTGTTGAGCTGTGCGGGTGTGTGCGTACGCACACGCCCTGTTTTTCAGCACCTTTATTTCTCTGTTCTAAACATGATTTTAAACACTAAAACCTCTATTTTTGCCCTGTTAATCTTAGATCCCACTAGTAAGTTTAGTATATAGCAGAAGACAGGAGTTTGAGGTAACTTGGGAGTGAAGAAAGAGGTAAATATGATGAAAAGAAGGTAAAAGAAAAGTTGTTAATGAAAGGAGTTAATATGCCATGGCTTTGATAAATGGTTATATAATGATTATAAATATGAAATGGCTTATGAATGATATCTGAGATATGAGTTTTCCTGGGTAACAGAACCGTGGCTCGCCACCACGTGTTCCAGGATGAATCTCGATACTCTATTGACCCTACGTCGTAAGGGTAACCGGGCACGTATAAATTCTCGGGTATGAATAGTCCCCAGTGAGTGATTTGAATGATATATGAATGTGAAATCTATGCATAGACTCATGGGATGCGCGACGGGGGATAGTCTAAGGTTTTTGGACTTGTCGGGTTGGTTGGATAATCGACAGATGAGCCTCATCAGCCATAGGACAGGCATGCATCATATGCATTTGTTTGTGTGATTGCTATGCATTATCTGGGATTGCTTAATTGAACATATATGTCCTATTACCTGCTATTCTTGCTATTTGCACTATCTGCTTATTACTTGTGCCTGAATTTGTTTGGTTACTTGTCTCTGCTGAATTTATAGAAGACGGAGGGACGGAGGAATGGTGAATGGGTTGAGTGTTAGGTGTTAAGTTTAAGACAAAAGATTATAGTGTAATTAGAATACCTACCCCTATTTATGGCTTTTACTTAGAGATTAAGTTCTGTAATTATGATAACGGAGTTCTAAGATTGCTTCTGGCATTCCCAAGACCTTATTTATTATACGTGTGGCACCTTTACCATGTTGAGAACCTCCGGTTCTCATCCCATACTGTGTTGTTGTTTTTAGATGCAGGTTGAGAGGCTCCTCACTAGGCGTCTGGATTTCCTAAAGCGGAGTAGTTTGGGATATTTTGGGCCTTATGTTTGTATATATGTGACCCATGTACTTAGCTTGCTCTCCAAGAAACTTGTTTATTTTGTTCTTCCTAGAGGTTGCAGGAGAGTTAGGGATTTATTTCTATATTTTGGATATTCGGGATACTTATGTACATAAATATGTAAACATTCTCTGGTCAGCCTTGGCTTCGCAAGCTGAGTCAGGAGCTAGTTTCACTGTATTCTTGGCACTCTTGTTACTCTTTTGTCTATTCTCATCTTGAACCTTTAGGTTTCTTAGCACGCCAGTGATTCTTTTCCTCGAGCGATGCGCTTTTTATTTTTAGAAACTTGTTTACCCGTTTTTCAAGGCTCATAGTATATTTTATCCTATATATTTTATTTTAGAGGTCGTAGCGCCTTGCCGCCTCTATTTTATATCCTAGGTATAAGACTCTGTGTGGTAGGGTGTTCAATATATATATATATATATATATATATATATATATATATATATATAATCAAGGATTATTATATATGATAAATATTTTTTTTTTATTTTTTGTAATGATCATCTAGTTAATTTATGTATAAATCAACTAATATTTATAATATATAATTTATTTTTCTCTTAATGAATTTAAGATATAAGATGTTATATATATTATTCAACATACTAAGCAACTTAAATCATCATTTAAGATAAGTATAATTGTGAAAATATTTACTTACTTATTAGTATTGAAAAAATATAGAAATAGTATAAATTGATATATTTTTTTTGTAGAAAAATAATAATAAAGATTATTAATTAAGTTAATTATATAATAAAAATTATGAATAATTTTTTAAATAATAATAAAAAATAAGTTACAATAAATCAATCCTCAATAAATTATATATTAACCATGTCAAAAAATAAATAAATTTTACATTAGATATTATTTACGTACTAATATAATATTATCGATTATGAAGTTATAATTAATTTTTAATCTAATTTTTGGTAATTAAAATTTAAATGATTAAAATCATTTAATGCTAAATATTTTGCACTAAACTATTTTTTTGTTATTGAAATTTAAAAAGGTGAGTTGTTAATCAATTTTAAATTTAAATTTAAATTTAAATAAGAACATAACACATTATTTGAAATTTTATCTCACTAACCAGACTTAATTTCAAAAAAAAAATTATTTTGTATATTATATTGTTGGATAATATAGTCATTGTGTTTTTTTTAACGACAATTATTGCCATATAAAATAGTGTAAGAAATTAAAAAGAAAATATATTTATCAAATCAGGAGATAATAATTCATTTTTCAATAGAATAAATTATATGTTGAATAACAAAAATTGTTATGATTTCTCTTCACACAAATTAATACCCAATGATAGTATTCCAGTAATGTTACTAAGGAATATTAATCAATCTAATAGTTTTTTATATAATAGCATAACTCTATAAGTTTAGAAATTTAAAAATCACATCACAAAAGGTGAAGTTTTAACATGTAACAATATTAATCATATTATTTTACCTTTAAGAATGAATATAATAATACCAACAAATAAAATTGTTTTAAATAAATTTTAACAAAAATGAATTTCTATAAGTATTGCTATCAATGAGAAATTGTTCTAACTTTAAAAGCAAATACTATCTTTGACACTATATTTCCTAACTAACTCTGTAGGCTGTAGGCTGATGACTAATCCATTACACATTGAAACTCTATTTATTAAGGGTCTGTTGCTAACTAATAAATTGCTATACATATAATGTGAGATTCGAACTCTTAATACTTACTTAAATAGAATGAGTAAGATAATTACTCAATCAACCTAAATTAATTAAGACAAATACTAATTATTTTTAATATTTTTAATATTTAAATAGTTAAACTTTAATTTTAGTTATAATTTTATAAAATATTTTTCTATAACAATATATAATGGCAATACATGGGTTTAGTGTCCAAGATTTCTTTCTAGTATTACCCTTTCTATTAACTTCTCCACTACTTGGCCACCTTGACATAACTTTTACCCGTTATCTTTCACCTCTCATCCATTTCTCTCTTCTCATCTTATTTCTTATTAGTAATATTGAATACAGATAGATATTTTTTTATTTAATTTACTTTTAATCCAATTTATCTTTTTTTAAAGATATCACAAATTAAAATAGACACATGCATAGAATTATTGACCTTCAATATTTTACTTGAGGTACTCTATGTAAATTAATTATTATAAATTATAAATAACAACTTTTTCATTTAGATTTATGTTTTGATTGATTACTATTATACTTTTTTTTTACTCTTAGTAGCTATGATTTATATAAGAAATTACTTTATTTTTGGTAGAATTTATAAATACATTAATCTCATGTTAATAATATATTTACTTTTTAAATATTTAGATACTCAAAATAACAGTAAAATTGGTCAAAATCCAAGTAATAGATGAAACAGTAATAATATTAGTGGGTATAAATTATCATTTTTTAAAAGCTTTAATTTATAATTAGTAAACTTTTAATTATTTCTAATATAATATGTTACATATATCTATAATATAATGTATTAAGATTGATAATTGTTCACTTAAAAAATTTATACTATTAATTTAATATTTGATTTTTTTATTATGGTACTATTTTAATATACTCTAGATTTTATTATGTATTTATAATTTTGATAAAAATTATTCTTAGAAGAAATATTAATCTTATTTCTTAATTTTTTTGGTTCAGACAGTATTAAATTATTTATATTAAAAGGTTTAGATAATTCAAAAAATATTATTTATATGTTAGTAATATATTTTTTAGATATTTAAGTATTAGAATTAGTCTAAATAATATACTGAATGATGATAACATTGCTTAGTTATGTATATATATTCCATTAGTTTGTTGATTTTATCTTTTGAATTATTTTTTATTATGGTAACATTTTAATGTACTCTAATTTTTTATTGTGTATTTATAATTTTAAAAATAATCATTCTTAGAAGAAATATTAATTTTATTTCTTAATTTTTTTAGTTCTGACAATATTAAATAATTTATATTAAAATATTTAGATAATTTTAAAACTATTATTTATACTATAACAAAATAATAATATACAAATGGATATAGGAGTTTAATGTTCAACTCTTTTTTACTGAGTTTTGTATGGCAGTTATTGTATAAAATATTTATTTAAAAATATTGGTAATTTTTTATTTAATTTATACGGTAAATAATAACGTTTTATGTAATTTTATTTTATTTAATATCTAATAAATTTAGATTCGAATATTTTTTTGACATGGTTGAACTGAAATAGTCTCATTGTATGATTGACAACTTTGATTTCTATCATAATAACTATTTTTTCTACTAATTTTTATTTACTATTTTTTTAATTTCTGTCATAATGACTATTTTTTTATTCTAATAATAATTGTTCCATACAGAGAAGTGTATCTTGAATTAGAAATAGAAGTAAAAAAATGAAACAATTAAAAGATAAATTAATAGAGTAAAGAATTTAAGAAGAGGTTACACATGATTTTTCTACAATTGTTACTGAAATGATAAAAATGAGATAGAGAATATGAGTTGTCGTTCACCGTGGAGGTGGTTTCTTTATGTAACGTAACTGAAGGATGTATGGGAGAAGTTCTATCATAAAAAATAATATTAAAACTTAAATTTGAACACTAAAATTTTGAAGTGAGTCATGCTCTGTAAACTATGTGCAAGTACTCTCACGTACAATAGTAGCTATTTTATAAAATATTTATTTATTTATTTTTAAAAATATAATTCTTTTAATTCTAAAACTCATAACACCCTAACTTTTTAGTACCTCATGATCCCACTAAAAACTCAGGCGTTACTTATCTCTAAACCTTTAATTTCATACTATATTATTTAATATTGAGCCTTCACAAATACAAAACGATACTTTTAATTAAGAAAACAAGGGGAGACTTTATTTTAAATCACTTAACCATAAAAGTATATATTCACATAGCTTTATATAGACTTATTTCAAAGAACCTCAATTACAAATCAAACCCCTCTAAAAACTAAAAACAATAAACAATGAGGAAAAAATTAATTCTAACAATTCAACTTATGAATATAATCTTCTATGCTCCTATAACTCTGCACTAAACCTTCACACCTGTAGCTGAAAGGGGGTGGAAATAGGGGAAAGAACTGGAGAGTTTTTAGTAGGGTCGGAGTGTATAGTTATACTCATTTTATATATACTTGGTCAGCAACAACATTCAACAAAGTACAATCCAATTCAACAATTATAGAATACAGAATTCAAACAATCATTTAGCATGCCCACAATCACAGAAAACACACTTACAAAGAAATATGCGCGAACAAGCATGATGCATGTCTATCCCTAGTGCAGGTAATGAGCTCATTTGTCGGTTTCGACCCGCACCCGATGCAATCCAACTCGCAAGTCGGATAAGACATAACCTCTGCAAGTTTCTACTTCTTGCAGGTGCTGATTCTCCAGCTGAAGTATGTCGAACATAACCTCTGCAAGTACTTGCAGGCGCTAATTCTCCAGCTAAAGCATGTGTCCCCTTCTCCTGGAAGCCATTCTATATTTACGGACGTCACAATCACAAAAAAAGCCCACAGCTTATTAATATTTATCCTTCGGCACCTTAACTATACTATCTTCACCCTCTCGTGACCTTTCCATAATCACACGTACCGATTTATCTTCTCTTTTTCTTTTAAAACCAAAACCACCTCTTTGTGACATTCATCAAAATCTTTAAAACAATTTTACTTAAACCAATTCTTCTTTCAAAAGACAAAGGAAACCTATTTATTAGTTAAACCCCTCAGCAAGGTCTCTAGACTTTAGGAGAGCAACAACCAATCTCAATTTCTTAAGTTCATTAGAAATTCTTAACAGTCATTATTTTCTTATATTGAATTAATCAAATAAAGTTTCTAAATCAAATCAAAACCAAATCATACAAATCAAAAGTTCTGAACCAATTTCAAAACCAAAACCAACTCCAGTTTCATCTTTAAAACTAATTCTTTAACTTTTTCCAAGACGTCGCAAAACGAAGTCATTCAATCAGAATTTAATTACTTTTAAAGTTCACTAAAACTACTCCGAATGAAATTCTTAAGTCAAATTCTAAACATAAGTCCTTTTCATATTTAAATTAACCTTAAAACATAATACCTTTCTTAAATAATTTAAAATTATAAAATAATTCTTTCTAAATAAATCAAACTCAAAACATATACTTTTCTTAAATGAATTAAACTCGAAACATAACTATTTTCTTAATAAATTAAAAATCAAATAATACAATTTCTCAAATCCAAACTTTTTTCTAAATAACATTTCAAACAAAGCCTCAGATTTTATAGAAATTTCGACAGCATCTCCCTTAAAACTCAAACTTTGCCACCCTTCTCGGGGCCCATCCAAACCATTTCTCAAACTCTTTCAAATCATTCCCAATAAATCAAAAACCATTTCTAATATCAAAATATTTATAAAATCAAACCAATTAAAAATCAAACCGCTTCCAAAATCAAACCATTTTCATATCTCAAACATGTCATCAATTCATCAATTCATCAATTCATTTTTTATTAAATCTCAATGTCATCATCAAATCTTACCAATTCTACTTAATCACCAACAACATTCCAATCCCGAATTCATCAAAATAATTCGGTTTTTGGCTGTACTTAAACTGACTGAACCCCAAACTAATCACAAATATCAATATATCACAAAAATTCAACATAAATTCAATCAAATTCAGTCAGCAATCAATCATAACATCAATTCACTTATCCAATACCAATTTAACCAGTGAGAAATTACCAAAACCCTACCTCTGTACGAAATCAAAATACTCGAAGCTCTGGAGAAGCTTTTCGACCGAGCTGCTGAAGAAGAAAACGTTAGAAATCGTCTGTGTCTCCTAGAACTCCAATTGGCCAAACTCAAGGGGAAGGGGAGCTATGTCACCGTCAACTTCTACCGAACAAAAATAACGCCAAGTCGCCAAAGTATAGAGGAGGAAGATACGAACACTTTTACTGGATTAAATTTTTTATTAGAATTACGGATAAAAAAAATCAAGCTCAAAAGTTCAAAGGTGCCATGGTTTCTCTCATTCTCTCTCACGGCCTTCTTCTTCTCTTTCTTCCATAATGAATACGGTGAGGATGATGTTGGTTAATGGGGAATTTGAATGATTAAGCGGTTAGATGACACGTCGGGGGTACGTGTCATAGTTTGAAGCTGTTGAGTTAGCGATTCAAGTTATAAATATCTTAAGCGGATAATTATAAAAACTGGATATATTAAAACTCAAGTAATAATATGTATGAGTTACTAATATAAATGATATTAGTAACATAGCGATAAAAGATATACGGTGAAACATTAGCAAAGCTACGTTCGCCGAGAAGTATCAATATTTACTCATATCGGTAGATTTCAAACTCGATAATAATGTTATTAACTAAACTTTATTTTTAAATTAAAAATCAATTACTCAAATTAATATATATAATTTTTATTATTTATAAATTACTAAAATTATAGTTTTAATATTATATATATATATATATATATATATATATATATATATATATCTGAATTTGATTGAGCTGAAATAGTTATAAAATTAATCTAATTATTTTTAATAAAATAATTTCTAAAAATAAGGAACTCCAATTTATAAAATAAATTATAACTTATTTATATTTAGATTTTTAAAATTGTGGGTCATTATAAAAGTATTGGTATTTTTTTATTTAATTTATAGTGCAAATAATATTTTGTTTTATTTTATTTAATACCTATTAAATTTAGATTCTAATTTTTTTTTCACATTATTGAATTGAAACAGTTCTATTGTATGATTGACAATTTTAATTTTTGTCATAATAACTATTTTCTCCTACTATAATGTTAGGGATTAAATATTTTTTAATTTAATTTATACTGTAAATAGTAATATTTTATTTCATTAGTTACCTGATAAATTAAAAGAGATATAAGAGTTTGGTGTCTAATAATTTTTTTCATTTTACTTCTATCCCTATAACCCAAAACAACTGAAGCAGTTATCATTATTTTTACCATCATAAAAGCAGCCCAAAACAACCCATACATTTATCATTATTTCTACTATCATAAGAGCAGTTTATCCTCATAGTTATTGTTATTTCTATTATCTCATATATATTATTTCATACTCTTTTATTATATTATTATCATTATCTTTTTTTCATTTTTATTCTCTTTCTTTCCTGATATTTTTTTCATTTATATTGACATAATAGATGTTTATAATAAAAAAATTTTTTT
The DNA here is from genome assembly GCF_003086295.3 of Arachis hypogaea. Taxonomy (NCBI): domain Eukaryota; kingdom Viridiplantae; phylum Streptophyta; class Magnoliopsida; order Fabales; family Fabaceae; genus Arachis; species Arachis hypogaea. The sequence continues at coordinate 45,379,296 of NC_092047.1, forward strand.
AAAATCAATAAAAGGTAAAGGTATATCTTAGTTGGGATGTATCTTTATTTAATATTAAAGTAATATACAAAATATTATTGAAATATATTGCGATACATATATACAATAAATTGGAAGAAAGATTCTAACCGTTATAGAGTGTATGAAAGGTTGATCAATTAATTGTATCAATGAGACCAATAAACAATAAATTAAGTATTACTATATTAACAACCGTGACAATTGCATTGATGTTTAATAAACTCCAATTTTGTGGTTTATATGGTGTAAAATTTGGGGGTTTTGTCAATATTTCTCGCACTTATTCACAAGAAATGCATAGTTTTGTGTTCACTTCCTAATATTGCTTCATGATGAAAAACATGCTTATTTTGCCTTAAAATTTACATATTTTAATCCTCTTCTATTGCCATTCGATGTCGTGATGTATTTGTTGAGTGATTTCAGGAATTATAGGGTAGGAATGGCCTAGAAGAGAGAAAGAAAGCATGCATAAAATGGAGGGACATGAAGATTTGAATTTTGGGAAAATCAGCATTGGCGCGCACGCGTAGATGAGGATGGCTGGAAGCGGCGCGCAAGGATGGACGCATCCGCGCAGATCAGAGGATTCCTATCGACGCGCACACGCACTTGGCGTGCACGCATATATCACAAAAGCAGTCGGCGCACACGCACGCATAGCGCGCACGCGCGGGAAGCTGCACGTGACCCCATTAAAGAAAATCGTGCCTTGCTATTTCTGAGGCTCATCAGGCCCAAATTCAAGCTGTTTCTGCATGGAAAAGACCCAAGGATGCTAGGGGGAAAGGGGAGGGGGATCAATCATTTTACACTAAGACACAATTTTAGCTAATTTTTGGTTCTTTGTTCTTCTAGAGAGAGAAACCCTTGTTCCTCTCTAGATCTAGTTTTAATTTGATCTTCCCTTGTTGAATTCTGAATTGGATCTTGTTAATTACTAGTTTTGATAGTTTAATTTGAATTCATTAGTATAATTTTGCTTAGATCTTGTGTTAGTTTTATGTTTTATACCTAATTCATGAATGTTGTGAATCTTGACTTGTTGATGTTACATTGATGACTACTATGATTAATTGTGTTGTTTGAATGATTGTATGTTGATAATTGATAGTGGATACTTGTTAATTTCAATTTAATTGCAATTTGAACATGTCTTTTATTAATGCTTACCATGTGTTCGATGAATTGTTTACTTTGATTATGGAGTAGTTCTCTTTACTCTTGGCTTAGGCTAAGGGAATTGGGTAAACTTGAGTCATTGGGTCTAATGGATTTGATGGTTTGGGAGTCCTTAGTGGTCAATTTGATAGCCATTGACGCTAACCTTCTATTAAGTCAATTAGTAGTGATGTTAGAACTTATGGGTTAATGTTGACCAAACCATTTGACGTACTTCAAGTATAGAAGTAGACTTAATGAGTTTGGTTCCTCATAATTGTCAGGATATGGTTATTAGACAAGGATGGTGACCCCAATTCCCATGCCTAGCCAAGAGTTGCTTTTATCATTCCTATTTGAAAACCCAAATTCTTAATTACTTGACTTAGTTATAGTTACTTGTTTAGTTTAGAATAGAATCATATTGGATGTTACTTTGTTAGTTTGGAATTGCTCATGTCTTGCTTAGTTATTTGAATTAGTTTTTTGCATTGTAAGATTGCTTGCTTGTTAAGATTCCCATTTATTTTCTTGCTCATGACTTGCAACCCCAGAATTCTAACCAATATTGAAGCACATGTTTGCCCATTCCTTGTGAGATGACCCGAGGTTTGAATACTTCGGTTATTTTTATTGGGGTTGAACTTGTGACAACCAAATCCCTTCTAAATTTGATACTCGAGGCTTGTTGTTGATAGAGCTATACTTGCAACGCAACTTTACTGAGAAAATCTTTACCGACATAGTCCACGAGCGCACATCAAATTTTTGGCGCCGTTGCCGGGGAATGGTTGCAACATATGCCTTGATATTGGTTATGTGAATATATGAATATTGTAGATAGTTTAATTGCTTTCAATACATAGCTACAATTTAGATTTCTCTTACATTTGTTCTATGACTCTTAAGTTTGATGACTTGATCTCAACCAAATTCTAGCTTAGCCGATTTTGATCCCGATATTGAAAGAACTTTGTTACATACTCGGCAAGCTAGACGGCAGTTGGATTATACGGCTAGTACTTTGGCCTCTCTTGAGGAACATATCGAATCACTAGGCGGTACCGAGAGTGACTTGGAGTCCGCTACTTCCTATTCTTCTGTTGGCACTAATAATACATCTTTACATCCTGCAGGTGAGCCACACATGGCGGAGCCACGACGGATCACTTTGCATGAGCAAGGAGCTCCGGATATCATACTTCAATCGTTGCAAGCAAGGTATCCTAACCTTGATCTAAACTTTGAATTGAAGAGTAGCTTGATACATCTACTTCCTAAATATCATGGGTTGCCGGGTCAGGACCCCATCCGACATCTAAGAGATTTTTAAGTTGCTTGTTCTACGGCTTGAAGGCATGGAGCCGATGAGGTGGCTATCATGGTTTTTGCCTTTCCTTTCTCTCTTGAAGGGCAAGCAAAGACATGGTTTTATTCGCTACCGGATGAGATTGTCACTAATTGGGATTTCTTGAGGAGAGAGTTTCTAGATAAATTCTTCCTACCGGAAAAGACCGACTATATCCGGAAGGAGATTTCGGGCATAATGCAAAGAGACCAAGAGAGTTTGTATGAGTATTGGTCTCAGTTCAAGAGGCTATTGGAATCTTGTCCACACCATAGAATGAACACTCACTTGCTCATTAGCTACTTCACTGGAGGTCTTTGTGTGGAAGATAGAAGATTGCTCACCGCTTCTAGTGGTGGTTCCCTTTCGAAAAATAAGACGGAGGGAGAAGCTTGGAATTTGATAAAGGATGTTGTCGAGGCTACACAACATACAAGGATGAGAAGTAATCCTCTCAAGGGTGTGGTAGAACTATCTCCTTCCGAATCAAGCCTAACCAAAGCACTTGGAGATATGACCACCATCCTTACACAAATACAAAAGGATCAAAAGGAATACTACTCCATCCAAGCCATCCAAGCCCCACCTCCAGTTGCTCAACTTGAAGGCCCTCCTAGGATTTGTGGTTTGTGCTCTAGCACCACACATTACACCGATCAATGCCATCAAATTCAAGAGAAACATGCTCTTGTAGTAGCCAATGTGAATTACAACAATCGTCCACCCTATCCTTCTCAAGGCAAAAATAATTACCCTCAAGGTGGTAATCAACATCAAGGGTGGAGGGATAATGCACAAGGAAGCAATCAAAACCAAAAATGGAATAACTCTTCTTCTCATCACAACAATAACCAATCTTCATCCCAATACCACCATAATAACACCAACTACCAAGCTAACCAAGGCCACTCTAACCAAAACCAAAACAACTACACCAAGTACCAAGCACCACACCATAGACAACAATCCAACCAAACTCCTCCATCTTCCAACAATCAAGTTGGTGAGTTTAGAGCCGCCATGGAGAAACGAGATGAGAGCAACAAGGCTCAATTCGATGCCTTGGCGCTCAATTGGCTAACCTCACCAACATGCTTTTAAAGATGACCATGTCAAACCAACCATCAACTCCCAACAACAACACCAACCAACCTTCAAGCTCTTCTAACCTTCCATCCCAACCCCAACCAAACCCAAAGGGCGGTCTCAACGCCATCACTCTACGGTCGGGGACTACATTGGAGGAGATACCTCCAAGGGTCATGGGAGACATTTATGAGGAAGAAGTGGTTGTTGAAGCTCCACATGAAGAAGAGACGGTAGACAAAAAGCATGAGGAAGAAGAAGTAAACCTCAAGGAACCCAAGAGGAAAGCTATAGTGGATGAGTCCATTCCTATTCCATTCCCTTCCATGGTGAAAAAGGCAAAGAAAACACCGAAATTTGATTTAAACATGCTTCAAGTATTCAAGAAGGTTGAGGTAACCATACCACTTCTTGATGCTATTCAACAAATTCCACAGTATGCAAAATTTTTGAAAGACTTGTGTACACACAAAGATATGATAGGAGAATTAGAGACATTATCCTTGGGTAGTTTAATTTTTTCCTTGATGAAACCTATTCCAAAGAAATGTGGTGACCCTGGACCTTGTTTGGTGTCTTGTTGTATTGACGGACGCACTTTTCATGATTGTATGTGTGACTTGGGAGCTTGTGTAAGTATCATGCCACTTTCTATCTATGTGCGGTTGAATTTAGCTCTATTAAAGAAGTCGGCGGCGAGGTTTGCCTTAGCCGATAAAAGTGTGATCACGGTGATGGGAATAGCGGAAGATGTACTTGTGGCGATCAAGGATTTGGTTTTTCTGGTTGACTTTTACATCCTTGAAATGCCTCCAACAGAAAATAGAAGCTCATCCTCCGTTCTACTTGGTAGACCCTTCCTCAAGACCTCTAAATTTAAGTTAGATGCCTTCACCGACACATATTCCTTTGAGGTTGGAGACAAGACTATCAAGTTCAATTTGGAAGAAGCCATGAAACATCCTCCCGAAGAACATTCCATGCTCCGATGTGATGTAATTGATGAAGTGGTAGCGGAAGTGCAAGAAGAAGACCACAACAAGTTGTGCTACCTTATTGTTAAAGAGATGGATGACCAAGAGGATGAACATGAGAAAGTTGTCAAGAATGAACTCCATGAGCTTGATGAAAAGGAACCTCAGCTTGAGGTAAAGAGGGAACTGAAGCCTCTTCTATCTCATTTGAAGTATGCTTTCTTAGAGGACGACCAAAGGTTTCCGGTCATTATTGCTAGTGAGCTTTCAAGTGAAGAAGAAGAAAAGTTCCTAGATGTTCTAAGAAAGTACAAGAAATCAATAGGATAGAGCCTAGCGGATATTGTGGGAATTGACCCCCCGCAAGTGCATGCATAGAATATTTCTCCAAGATGGAGCTAGGCCGGTTAGGCAACCGCAAAGGAGGCTCAACCCGACCATCCTCGATGTAGTGAAGAAAGAGGTCACCAGATTACTGGATGCGGGTATCATATACCCAATCTCCGACAGTGAGTGGGTGAGCCCGGTCCAGGTTGTCCCCAAAAAGTCGGGCATCACGACAGTAAAAAAGGACGACGGTGAAATGGTCACTAAAAGAGTACAAAATGCGTGGCGAGTGTGTATTGATTACAGAAGATTGAACGCCGCTACACGGAAGGACCACTACCCCTTGCCCTTCATCAATCAGATGTTGGACCGTTTGGCGGGTAAATCTCACTACTGCTTTCTTGATAGATATACTGGCTACTTCCAGATTCATATTGCTCCTGAAGATCAGGAGAAGACCACGTTTACTTGTCCGTTTGGCACCTTTGCCTATAAAAGGATGCCATTTGGACTATGTAATGCACCCGCTACTTTTTAGCGGGGCATGACGAGTGTCTTCTCCGATCTAATGGAGAATTGTCTGGAAGTCTTTATGGATGACTTCAGCGTTTACGGTACTTCATTTGATTGTTGCCTAGGGAATTTGGCCAAGGTCTTAGCTAGATGTGTTGACACTAACTTTGTCTTAAATTTTGAAAAATGTCACTTCATGGTACGACAATATATAGTGTTAGGACATGTAGTATCTCATGAAGGTATTTTTGTAGACCCGGCCAAGGTCGATGTTATCACCACTTTACCTCACCCCTCATCTGTGAGGGAGGTCCACTCATTTTTGGGACATGCAGGATTCTATAGGCGCTTTATCAAAGATTTCAGCAAGATTGTTTTGCCATTGTTGTGTCTACTCCAAAAAGATGTGAATTTTGAGTTTGACAGCGAATGTGTGAAAGCTTTTGAAGAGCTAAGGAGAGTTCTTACCACGACACCGATTGTGCGAGGTCCCAACTAGACGTTGCCATTTGAGATAATGTGCGATGCGTCAAACCATGCTGTAGGAGCCGCGCTTGCACAGCGCGATGGTAAACTCCCTTATGTCATTGCTTACTCTTCTAAAACACTGGATGTAGCACAATCCAACTATACCACTACTGAAAAAGAACTCCTAGCTATTGTTCATGCTTTAGATAAATTCAGATCTTATTTGCTAGGATCAAAGATAGTGGTATACACGGATCATGCAGCTTTAAAGTACTTATTGACAAAAATGAGTCAAAGTCTAGACTCATACGTTGGATCTTGCTTTTGCAAGAATTTGACATTGAGATTAGGGACCGGAGTGGATCTCAAAACCTGGTTGTGGATCATTTAAGCCGCATTGAGAATTTGAAATTTGATCCATTTTCGATCAATGACTCATTCCCATTGGATAGTTTGCATGCTGTGTCGGATAGCTTTCCTTGGTTTGCCCCAATGGCGAACTACTTGGTTGCAAGAATCTTCCCTCCCAACTTTTCGAAAAACCAAAGGGACAAGTTGAGGAGTGATTCCAAATACTATATTTGGGATGACCCTCACTTGTGGAAGAGGGGCGTGGACCAAGTAATTCAAAGATGTGTCCCAGAATCTGAGATCCAACCCATTCTTAAAGCTTGCCATTCATCCGAATGTGGCGGCCACTTTGGCCCACAAAGGACCGCTAAAAAGGTGTTGGATTGTGGATTCTGGTGGCCAACCTTATCCAAGGATGCTAACCGGTTATGTGTGTCATGCCATCAGTGTCAGAAGTCGGGAAACACATCCCAAAGGGATAAAATGCCTCAGCAACCTATATTGTTCTGTGAGATATTTGATGTATAGGGCATTGACTTTATGGGACCGTTTCCCAACTCTAGTGGGTATCTGTATATTCTGTTAGCGGTTGACTACGTGTCAAAGTGGGTAGAGGCCATACCTACCCGCCTTGACAACGCCAATACCGTTGTTTCTTTTATTAGGAATAACATTTTATGCCGTTATGGGTCGCCACGAGCAATCGTGAGCGACCAAGGATCCCACTTTTGTAACAGGAAGGTAGAGGCATTGTTCAAGCGCTATGGAGTGTCGCATAAGGTTGCTACTACTTATCATCCGCAAACAAATGGACAAGCGAAAGTGTCCAACTGGGAAATTAAGAGGAGTTTGGAGAAAGTGGTCAATTCACAAAGAAAGGATTGGAGCCTCCGGTTAGGAGATGTACTATGGGCGTATAGAACAGCCTACAAGACTCCGATAGGGATGAGTCCCTTCCGGATCGTCTATGGTAAGGCATGCCACCTTCCGGTGGAGATTGAACATCGAGCCTATTGGGAGGTAAAGCAGTGCAACATAGATTTAGCCAAGGCGGGTGAAGCCAGGGAGTTACAACTAGAGGAGCTTGAGTGTTTGAGGAACGAGTCATATGAGAATGCTCGGATCTACAAAGAAAAGACTAAAGCATTTCATGACCATCACATCCGGAAGAAGGACTTTCAAGAAGGTGATGAGGTCCTCCTCTACAACTCAAGGCTTCAATTCATGCCTGGCAAACTCCGTTCTAGATGGGAAGGTCCTTTCAAGGTGAAGGAGATAAAGCCCTATGGAGTGGTGGAGTTGTTTGATCCCAAGAGTGAAGCAACTTTCAAAGTGAATGGACATAGAGTGAAGAAGTATCATGGCTACAAGCCCCCCAAGAGAGCTAGAGGTATTCCTATTGGAGGATGCACCAAGGAGAAAGGAAGCTTAAGAAAAGGACTGTCCAACTTAAGGACATTAAAGAAAAGTGCTTGGTGGGAGGCACCCCACCGTGGTAAGATCTTCCTTGTATATACCATCTTGTTTGTAACCTTAAATTCTTGTGAATTTTGTGATTTCTTGATGATTGATTGATTGCATAGAAATGCTAGTTTTGTTCTTCTTGTGAATAGATAGGATGTTCATATAGTTTTCATCATTTTGGTATGGACGGATTGTTGAAGTAGGGAGAATGCTATGTTTTGGATAATGCATGAAATTGTGAAGTATTCTCTTTGACAACTAGCTTAAGCACCTACCAAGAATGTGTTAGAATAAGTCTTGTTATGTTGTAAAAAAAAAGAGAGAGAGAGAGAAGAGAAAAAGGAAAAATGGGCACCGACGCGCCAGCGCACTGTGCGCGCGTGCGCCGGTGGTGCACTTCCAACTCTTGGGCCAAACACCTGAGAGTCATGCCCACTTCAGACCCATCTCGCGCTAGGCACTCACGCGTCCGCGTACTTGCCGCCTGCGCGCACCTTTGCAATTCGCCCATCGACGCGCAAGCGCACTGTGCGCGCGCGCGCCGATGGAGATATGTGGACTCCTGATAAACTCCGATTTTGTGGTTTATCTTGTGCTTATTTTGGGGGATTTTATTAATATTTCTCATACTTATTCGCAAGAAATGCATGGTTTTGTGTTCACTTTCCAATATTGCTCCATGATGGAAAATATGCTTATTTTGCCTTAAAATTGCCATATTTTAATCCTCTTCTATTGCCATTCGATGCCGTGATGTATTTGTTGAGTAATTTTAGGAATTATAGGGTAGGAATGAGTTAGAAGAGAGGGAGAAAGCATGTACAAAGTGGGAGGGACATGAAGAATTGAAATCTTGAGAAAAGCAGCATCGGCGCGCCCGGGCACTCCACGCGGACGCGTGGATGGGATTGGTTGGAAGCGGTGCACAAGGATGGACGCATCCGCGCGGATCAGAAGATTTCTATCGACGCGCACGCACACTTGGCGCGCACGCGTGGGAAGCTGCACGTGACCTCATTAAAGAAAATCGTGCCTGGCGATTTCTGAGGCTCATCAGGCCCAATTTCAAGCTATTTCTGCATGGAAAAGACCCAAGGATGCTAGGGGAAAAGGGGGGATCAATCATTTTTACACTAAGACATAATTTTAGCTAGTTTTTGGTTCTTTGGTTATTCTAGAGAGAGAAACCCTTGTTCCTCTCTAGATCTAGTTTTAATTTGATCTTCCCTTGTTGATTTATGAATTGGATCTTGTTAATTACTAGTTTTAATTGTTCAATTTGAATTCCTTGTTACAATTTTGCTTATATCTAGTGATAGTTTTATGAATTCTTGTCAATTGTCATTTTATACCCATTTCATGAATGTTGTGAATCTTGACTTGTTGATGTTACGTTGATGATTTCTATGTTTAATCTTGTTGTTTGGATGATTATATGTTGATAATTATTAGTGGGTACTTGTAGATTTCAACTTAATTGCTATTTTGAACATGTCTTTTGTTAATGCTTACCAAGTGTTCGATGAATTGTTTACTTTGATTATGGAGTAGTCTTCTTTACTCTTGGCCTAGGTCAAGGGAATTGGGTAAACTTGAGTCGTTGGGTCTAATGGATTTGATGATTTGGGAGCCCTTGGTGGTCAATTTGATACTCATTGACGCCAACCCACTACTAATCCAATCAGTAGGAAGGTTGGGACTTATGGGTTGATGTGATCAAAGCCATTTGACGTACTTCAAGTCTAGGAGTAGATATCACGTACTTAAGACTTTGAGAGTAGACTTAATGAGCTTGGTTTCTCATAATTGTCAAGATACGGTTGTTAGACAAGGATCGTGACCCCAATTCCTATGCCTAGCCAAGAGTTGCTTTTATTATTCATATTTGAAAACCAATTTTCCCAAATTATTTGCTTTAGTTACAGTTACTTGCTTGGTTTATAATAGAATTAAGTGGAATGTTGTTTGTTTCATGCTCATAACTCACAACCCCATATTTCTAACCAATGTTGAAGCACATGTTTGCCCATTCCTTGTGAGACGATCCGAGGTTTGAATACTTCGATTATTTCTATTGGGGTTGAACTTGTGACAACCAAATCCCTCTCTAAATTTGACCCTCGAGGATTGTTGTTGCTAGAGCTATACTTGCAACGTGGTTTTATTGGAGAAAATCTTTACCAATACACCCTTGGGGAACCCTGTCAAATTTTTGGCGTCGTTGTCGGGAAATGGTTGCAACATATGCCTTGATATTGGTTATGTGAATATGTGAATATTGTAGATATTTTACCTCTCTCAATACTTAGCTATAGTTTAGATTTCTTTTGCATTTGTGCTATGACTTTCAAGTTTGATGACTCGGTCTCAACCGAATTCTAGCTTAGCCAATTTTGATCCCGAGATTGAAAGAACTTTGTTACACACTTGGCAAGCTAGATGGCGGTTGGACTATACGCCTAGTACTTCGGCCTCTCTTGAGAAAAATACCGAATCACTAGACGTCACCGAGAGTGACTTGGAGTCCGCTACTTCCTATTCTTCTGTTGACACTACTAATACATCTTTGCATCCTACAGGTGAGCCACACATGGCGGAGCCACGCCGGATCACTTTGCATGAGCAAGGAACTCCGGATATCATACTTCAACCGTTGCAAGCAAGGTATCCTAACCTTGATCCAAACTTTGAGTTGAAGAGTAGCTTGATAAATCTACTTCCTAAGTATCATGGGTTGCCGGGTTAAGACCCCATCCAACATTTGAAGGATTTTCAAGTTGTTTGTTCTACGGCTCGAAGGCATGGAGCCGATGAGGTAGCTATCATGGTTTTTGCTTTTCCTTTCTCTCTTGAAGCGTAAGCAAAAACATGGTTCTACTCGCTACCGGATGAGATTGTGACTAATTGGGATTTCTTGAGAAGAAAGTTTCTTGATAAGTTCTTCCCACCAGAGAAGACCGACTATATTCGGAAAGAGATTTCAGGTATAATGCAAAGAGACCAAGAGAGTTTGTACGAGTATTGGTCTCGGTTCAAGAGGCTATTGGAGTCATGTCCACACCACGGAATGACCACTCACTTGCTCATTAGCTACTTTACTGGAGGTCTTTGTGTGGAAGATAGAAGATTGCTCACCGCTTCTAGTGGCGGTTCCCTTTCGAAAAACAAGACGGAGAGAGAAGCATGGAATTTGATAAAGGATGTTGCCGAAGCTACACAACACACAAGGGTGAGAAGTAATCCTCTCAAGGGTGTGGTAGAACCATCCCCCTCCGAAGCAAGTCTAACCAAGGCACTTGGGGATTTCCACCATCCTTACACAAATTCAAAGGGATCAAAAAGAATACTACTCCATCCAAGCCTTCCAAGCCCCACCTCCGGTTGCTCAACTTGAAGGTCCTCCTAGAATTTGTGGTTTGTGCTCTAGCACCACACATTACACCGATCAACGCCATCAAATTCAAGAGGAACATGCCCTTGTGGTGGCCAATGTGAATTACAACAACTGTCCACCCTACCCTTCTCAAGGTCAAAACAACTACCATCAAGGTGGTAATCAACATCAAGGGTGGAGAGATAATGCACAAGGAAGCAATCAAAACCAAAGGTGGAACAACTTTTCTTCTCATCACAACAACAACCGATCTTCATCCCAATACCACCATAACAACACCAACTACCAAGCCAACCAAGGCCACTCCAACCAAAACCAAAACAACTACACCAAGTACTAAGCACCACACCATAGACAACAAAATCAAAACCAAACTCCTCCATCTTCCAACAATCAAGTTGATGAGCTTAGAGCCGCTATGAAAAAACGAGATGAGAGCAACAAGGCTCAATTCGAGGCCTTGAATACTCAATTGGACAACCTCACCAACATGCTTTCAAAGATGAACATGTCAAGCCAATCACCAACCCTCAATAACAACACCAATCAACCCTCAAGTTCCTCTAACCTTCCATCCCAACCCCAACCAAACCCAAGAGGCGGTCGCAACACCATCACTCTACGGTCGGGGACTACATTAGAGAAGATACCTCCAAGGGTCATGGGAGAAATTCATGAGGAAGAGGTAGTTGTTGAAGCTCCACATGAAGAAGAGGTGGTAGACAAAAGGCATGAGGAAGAAGGAGTAAACCTCAAGGAACCCAAGAGGAAAGCTATAGTGGATGAGTCAATTCCTATTCCATTCCCTTCCATGGTGAAGAAGACAAAGAAAACACCGGAGTTTGATTTGAACATGCTTCAAGTGTTCAAAAAGGTTGAGGTAACCATACCACTCCTTGATGCTATTCAACAAATTCCAAAGTATACAAAATTTTTGAAAGACTTGTGTACACACAAGGATAGGATAGGAGAATTGGAGACATTATCCTTGGGTAGTTCAATTTCTTCCTTGATGGAACCTATTCCAAGAAAATATGGTGACCCTACACCGTGCTTAGTGTCTTGTTATATTGGTGGATACACTTTTCATGATTGTATGTGTGACTTGGGAGCTTGTGTAAGCATCATGCCACTTTCTATCTATGTGCGGTTGAATTTAGCTCCATTAAAGAAGTCGGTGGCAAGGTTTGCCTTAGCCGATAAGAGTGTGATCACAGTGATGGGGATAGCGGAAGATGTACTCGTGGGAATTAAGGATTTGGTTTTTCAGGTTGACTTTTACATCCTTGAAATGCCTCCAACAGAAAATAGAAGCTCCTCCTCCGTTCTACTTGGTAGACCCTTCCTCAAAACCTCCAAATTCAAGTTAGATGCCTTCACCGGTACATATTCCTTTGGGGTTGGAGACAAGACTATCAAGTTCAATTTAGAGGAAGCCATGAAACACCCTCCCGAAGAACATTCCGTGCTCCGATGTGATGTGATTGATGAAGTGGTAGCGGAAGTGCAAGAAGAAGACCATGACAAGTTGTGCTACCCCATTGTTGAAGAGACGGATGACTAAGAGGATGAACATGAGGAAGTTGTCAAGAATGAGCCCCATGAGCTTGATGAAAAGGAACCTCATCTTGAGATAAAAAGTGAATTGAAGCCTCTTCCATCTCATTTGAAGTATGCTTTCTTAGAGGATAACCAAGGGTTTTCGGTCATTATTGCTAGTGAGCTCTCAAGTGAAGAAGAGGGAAAGCTCCTAGATGTTCTAAGAAAATACAAGAAGGCAATAGGATGGAGCCTGGCGGACATTGTGGGAATTGACCCCGCAAGTGCATGCATAGGATATTTCTCCAAGATGGAGCTAAGCCGGTTAGGCAACCACAATGGAGGCTCAACCCAACCATCCTTGATGTATTGAAGAAAGAGGTCACCCGATTACTGGATGCGGATATCATATACCCAATTTCCGACAGTGAGTGGGTGAGCCCGGTTCAAGTTGTCCCCAAGAAGTCGGGCATCACAACGGTCAAGAAGGACGACGGTGAAATGGTCACTAAAAGAGTACAAAATGCGTGGCGAGTATGTATTGACTACAGAAGATTGAACGCCGCCACACGGAAGGACTATTACCCCTTACCCTTCATCGATCAGATGCTAGACCACTTGGCAGGTAAATTTCACTACTGCTTTCTTGATGGATTTACTGGCTACTTCCAGATACATATTGCTCCTGAAGATCAGGAGAAGACCATGTTTACTTGTCCGTTTGGCACCTTTGCCTATAAAAGGATGCCATTTGGACTATGTAACGCACCCGCTACTTTTCAGCGGTGCATGACGAGTGTCTTCTCTGATCTAATGGAGAATTGTCTGGAAGTCTTTATGGATGACTTCAGCGTTTATGGTACTTCATTCGATTGTTGTTTAGAGAACTTGGCCAAGGTCCTAGCTAGATGTGTTGACACTAACCTTGTCTTAAATTTTGAAAAATGTCACTTTATGGTACAACAAGATATAGTGTTAGGACATGTAGTATCTCATGAAGGCATTTCTGTAGACCCGGCCAAGGTCGATGTTATCACCACTTTGCCTCACCCCTCATCCGTGAGGGAGGTCCGCTTGTTTTTGGGACATACAGAATTTTATAGACGCTTTATCAAGGACTTCAGCAAGATTTCTTTACCATTGTCGCGCCTACTCCAAAAAGATGTGGATTTTGAGTTTGATGGTGAATGTGTAAAAGCTTTTGAAGAGCTAAGGAGAGTTCTTACCACGGCACCAATTGTGCGAGGCCCCAACTGGACGTTGGCATTTGAGATAATGTGCGATGCGTCAAACTATGCTGTGGGTGCCGCGCTTGCACAACGCGATGGTAAACTCCCTTATGTCATTGTTTACTCTTCTAAGACACTAGATGCGGCACAATCCAACTATACTACTACTGAAAAAGAACTCCTAGCTATTGTTCATGCTTTAGATAAATTCAGATCTTATTTGCTAGGTTCAAAGATAGTGGTATACACGGATCATGCAGGTTTAAAGTACTTATTGACAAAGAATGAGTCAAAGCCTAGACTCATACGTTAGATCTTGCTTTTGCAAGAATTTGACATTGAGATTAGGGACCGGAGTGGATCTCAAAACCTAGTTGCGGATCATTTAAGCCACATTGAGAATTTAAAAATTGATCCATTTCCGATCAATGACTCATTCCCATTGGATAGTTTGCATGCTGTGTCGGATAGCTTTCCTTGGTTTGCCCCAATGGCGAACTACTTAGTTGCAAGAATCTTCCCTCCCAACTTTTCGAAAAACCAAAGGGACAAGTTGAGGAGTGATTCCAAATACTATATTTGGGATGACCCTCACTTGTGGAAGAGGGGCGTAGACCAAGTAATTCGAAGATGTGTCCCGGAGTCTGAATTCCAATCAATTCTTGAAGCTTGTCATTCGTGCGAATGTGGTGGCCACTTTGGCCCACAAAGGACCGCAAAAAAAGTGTTGAATTATGGATTCTGGTGGCCAACCTTATTCAAGGATGCTAACCGGTTATGTGTGTCTTGCCATCAGTGTCAGAAGTCAGGAAACGCATCCCAAAGGGATGAAATGCCTCAGCAACCTATGTTGTTCTGTGAGATATTTGATGTATGGGGCATTGACTTTATGGGACCATTTCCCAACTCTAGTGGGTATCTGTATATTCTGTTAGCGGTTGACTACGTGTCAAAGTGGGTAGAGGCCGTACCTACCCGCCTTGACGACGCCAATGCCGTTGTTTCTTTCATTAGGAATCACATTGTATGCCGTTATGGGTCGCCACGAGCAATTGTGAGCGACCAAGGATCCCACTTTTGTAACAGGAAGGTAGAAGCATTGCTCAAGTGCTATGGAGTGTCGCATAAGGTTGCTACTGCTTATCATCCGCAAACAAATGGACAAGCAGAAGTGTCCAACCGGGAAATCAAGAGAATTTTGGAGAAAGTTGTCAATCCACAAAGAAAGGATTGGAGCCTCCAGTTAGGAGATGCACTATGGGCGTATAGAACGGCCTACAAGACTCCGATAGGGATGAGTCCTTTTCGGATTGTCTACGGTAAGGCGTGTCACCTTTCCGTGGAGATTGAGCATCGAGCCTATTGGGCGGTAAAGCAGTGCAACATGGATTTAGCCAAGGCGGGTGAAGCTAGGAACTTACAACTAGAAGAGCTTGAGTGTTTGAGGAACGAGTCATATGAGAATGCCTAAATTTACAAGGAAAAGACTAAGGCATTTCATGACCATCACATCCGGAAGAAGGACTTTCAAGAAGGTGATGAGGTCCTCCTCTACAACTCAAGGCTCCAATTTATGCCTGGCAAGCTCCGTTCTAGATGGGAAGGACCTTTCAAGGTGAAGGAGATGAAGCCCTACGGAGTGGTGGAATTGTTTGATCCCAAGAGTGAAGTAACCTTCAAAGTGAATGGACATAGAGTGAAGAAGTATCATGGTTGCAAGCCCCCAAGAGAGCTAGAGGTGTACATATTGGAGGTAAGAAAAGGACCATTGATGAGCGGATAATTTATACGCTTTTTGGCATTGTTTTTAGTATATTTTAGTTAATTTTTATTATATTTTTATTAGTTTTATTTAAAAATCAATTTTCTAGACTTTACTATGAGTTTGTGTGTTTTTCTATGATTTCAGGTATTTTCTGGCTGAAATTGAGGGACCTGAGCAAAAATCTGATTCAGAGGCTGAAAAAGGACTGCAGATGCTGTTGGATTCTGACCTCCCTGCATTCGAAGTGGATTTTCTGGAGCTACAGAATCCCAATTGGCGCGCTCTCAATTGTGTTGGAAAGTAAACATCCTGGGCTTTCCAGCAATATATAATAGTCTATACTTTTCCCGAGATTTGATGGCCCAAACAGGCGTTCCAAATCAGCTCAAGAATTCTGGCATTTAACTCCAAAACTAGCACAAAAGCTGGAGTTAAACACCCAAACTGGCACAAAAGTTGGCGTTTAACTCCAAGAAAAGTCTCTACACATGGAAGCTTCAATGCTCAGCCCAAGCACACACCAAGTGGGCCCGGAAGAAGATTTCTGCATTAATTACCTATTTCTGTAAATCCTAGGCTACTAGTTCTCTATAAATAGGACCTTATACTATTGTATTTTCATCTTTGATAAGTCTTATACTTTTGATAGACCTTTTCACGTTTGGGAGGCTGGCCTCACGGCCATGCCTAGACCTTGTTCTCATGTATTTTCAACGGTGGAGTTTCTACACACCATAGATTAAGGTGTGGAGCTCTGCTGTTCTTCATGAATTAATACAAGTACTATTGTTTTTCTATTCAACTCAAGTCTATTTCTTCTCCAAGATATTCATTCGCACCCAAGAACATGATGAATGTGATGATTATGTGACACTCATCACCATTCTCACCTATGAACGCGTGACTGACAACCACTTCCGTTCTACACGCAAACAAGCTTGAATGAGTATCTCTTGGGTTTCTGATCTAAAATTGGAACCTTCGTGGTATAGGCTAGAATTATTGGTGGCCATTCCTAAGATCCGGAACGTCTAAACCTTGTCTGTGGTATTCTGAGTAGGATCTGGGAAGGGATGACTGTGATGAGCTTCAAACTCGCGATTGTGGGGCGTGTGACAGACGCAAAAGGATCAATGGATCCTATTCCGACATGATCGAGAACCGACAGATGATTAGCCGTGCGGTGACAACGCATTTGGAACGTTTTCACTGAGAGGACGGGAAGTAGCCATTGACAACGGTGATGCCCAACATAAAGCTTGCCATGGAAAGGAGTATGAATGATTGGAAGGAGGCAATAGGAAAGCAGATGTTTAGGAGGAACAAAGCATCTTCATACGCTTATCTGAAATTCCAACCAAAGATTTACATAAGTATCTTTATCTTTATTTTATGTTTTATTTATCTTTTAATTATCAATTCTCCATCACCATCTGAATTTGCCTGACAGAGATTTACAAGGTGACCATAGCTTGCTTCAAGCCAACAGTCTCCGTGGGATCGACCCTTACTCACGTAAGGTTTATTACTTGGACGACCCAGTGCACTTGCTGGTTAGTTGTGCGAAATTGTGACGAAGTGTGATTCACGTTTAAGAGCTCCAAGTCCTTTGGCGCCATTGTTGATGATCACAATTTTGCGCACCAACCGTCCAACTTAAGGACGTTAAAAAAAAGTGATTGGTGGGAGGCACCTCACCGTGGTAAGATCTTCCTTGTTTATACCATCTTGTTCGTATCTTTAGTTTCTTGTGAATTTTGTGATCTTTTGATGATTGATTAAATGCATAGGAATGCTAGCTTTGTTGATTTTGTTGGATAGGTCGAATGTTCATGTAGATAGGATGTGAAAAAGATAAAGAAAACAAAAATCTTTCTTTGAAGAAGGGCACCGACGCACCAGCGCACAGTGCGCGTGCGTGCTGGTAGCGAAATTCTACTCTAGTGCCACAAACCCGAGAGTCGTGCCCACTTCGTGCCCAACTCGCGTCAGGCATCCACGCGTCCGCGTACATGCCGCCTGCGCGCACCCTTGCAAATTAACCATCGACGCGCCAGCGCACGGTGCGCACGCGCGCCGGTGGAGATATGTGGACTCTTTTGTACAAAAACCAGAGAGTTGTGCCACAATTGGGCCAACCTTGTGCCAAAACTGACGCGTCCGGGCGTTGTGTACGTCCGCGCCAGTTGCGAAATACCTCAAGCACGCATCCGCGCAAGGTGCGCGTCCGCGCACCTGCCTCACTGATTCATTCTGGTACAAAAACCAGAGACTTGAGCCAACTTTGTGCCACTTCTGTGCCTGGGGCACAACTCCCCTCGCGCGCGCGCGCCACTGTCGCGCACGCGTCCCCTGCTAGCATCCTCACCGACGCGCCAGCGCACCTTGCGCGCGCGCGCTGGTTGCGCGAGTCAATTTAATACCTTCGCGCCTTGCCCTGTTTTTCTTTCTCTCAAACCATTTTCTCTCTTAGTTTCTTTTCCTTCCCCCTCCATCATTTCCCTTATCTTCCTCTTCTTTCCTACTCCACCACTACTGTCTCCGGCCACTCACCGGCGACAACCACCCTTTTTCCGGTGGCACTACACCTCTCCCATTTTCTTTCTCATCTTCACAAAGAAGATTCAACCTTGTTCCTTCATACTTTTCAAGGTTTCACTTCTTCTACTTCTCTTCTTTATTTTCTCTTGCATTATTTCCTCTAGTTAAATGCTTCTTATTATTTTACTTAGTTTCCCTTTTACTTGCATGATGATGTTTCTTGCTTTTTGTTTGCTTACCTTTCCTTTTTCCTTATTTCTCCATGGATGTTGAATTTGAGCTTAATTTGCATTAATAGATCTTTTGTCATTATTTTTCTTATCTTTCCCATTGTGTGATGTTTATGTGATGATTGATGTTCAATTTTGGGTTTTGAATTTGTTTAGTATCTCATAATTGCTCATTACTTGATTATTACACGCCAAGTGTTCGAGGAAATGCACATATACCATTTTGGTTCATTTTAGTCATATATTTTTCAAATTGGTGCTCCCCCCTCATTCACTTACTTTCTCTTAAATGCATTGAGTCTAATTTGTGTGCTTAAAGTTTATACTTGCCAATTAGATATTAATTGAACATGACTTGCTCCTTATTATGGATGCTTGAGACTACTCTTCTCATGCCATTGCATGCTTTACTTCCTCTTGCATCCCATGCCAAGTGTTATGACCCTTGCTTTTACATTCATCATGGGAACCACAAGTCACTTGCATGTTTTTTTTTGTCAAATTAATTCTTGGGTTTAATGTTTTCCTTCCTTCTCTTCCTTTTCAGGATGGCCACCAAGAAAGGCAAGGAGATAACTTCGAGGAAACCGGCCGCAAAAAGGGCACCCCAAAAATCAAATTCTATGGCGCGCTCTTCATTAGGAGCCAAACCCCTATCTAAGAAAGAGAAGACACCCGCTCCTTTTGATGAGAATGACAAGGGCAAACCGGCAAAAGATTCCTCAAGGTTCCCCAACCGCTTTTGTGAACTTATGTTCCCCTCCATAGCTGTAAGGAACTATCATCCTGAGCATCTACTCGCTCCGCTGGACAAGGTCGCTCCTTATATTTTACCCCTCATTGAACAGCGAGGATGGGAGTTTCTTTTGAGGAAACCAAGGGAAATCAACCTCTCTTGGGTGGAAGAATTCTACACTAACTACCATCTTCCCTCTCTTCAATCGGTATACATGCGGCGAAAAGAAAGTCTCAGTTTCAGAAGATGCTATTTAGCAAGTGCTTAATGTCCTACCAGTGCCAAGTGACATGGATGGCTACCAAGAAGTCTTACGTCAGTGAGAGAAGTATGGATTCAATTGGGACTCGATTCTCCGAGTCATTGCTGAACCAAAGGCATTTTGGATCCATGGTTGACTGCGGATGAGGCCCAAGAGCATTGACGCTCACTTTCTCACTGTGGAAGCTAGAGCTTGGGCCCAGATCCTATCTCATTATGTGCTACCTAGCACCCACAAGTTGTCCCTCACGGCAGACCTCGCCTTGCTTGTTTGGTGTATTCTCACGGAGAAGCCGGTGAATATTCCGCTTCTTGTCAGGCAAGTGATGAGTCAAGTTCACAACTGGGGTAATTTGCCATTTCCAGCATTGGTGTATGACTTAGTTGCTGCTGCAGGTGTTTCTTGGGAAGCCAAGGACAAAAAGATCATAGTTTCGGCTAAGAGTGATGTGGTCCCAAGTGGGAAATACATACACCTTCCCATGAGCAAACCAAGCCTCGACATGGCCCCGCCACCTCTTTTTTCTTCTAGCTCATCATCACCACCACTGAGATCCACACATCAAAGGATAGAAGATCTTCACCGGAAGCTTGATAGATGTGAGCGGCGCAACCACTGCCGGTACACTTACATCAAGAAGCTTCTGCGTTGTGTTTACCCCTAGCATGGAGGAACCCAAAATGTTCACATCCACCTCAAACCCAAGTGATGGGAGCTCTGATGATGGGGACAGTGAAGGTTCCGGTCCCGACCGTCCCTTGCGTATTATTCATAGCACGGAGGACCGTGCTAATTTCTAAAGTGTGGGGAGGTCGTTCGACCGATCTCCATGGGTAACATTCTCTTCCCCTCAATACTCATGGATTTATCTTTTGCTTAGAAGTTAGTATATTGCATGTGTAGTTAGTTTTGCTTGTAAATACCCTTGCATGATAGTTAGTTTTTATAGAGTTACTTGGTCAAAACAATAACTTCCTTTTCAAGAAACTGTGTTCTGGGTGACCTACCAAAATTTTGAATTTTTTTTTTGCAGTTAACTTGCTTTAAGAATGTATTTTGGAACATAGTGATTGAGCTAAGAACACAAGCATGAAAGTTTTGAGCCTATTGCATGGTTACATCTTTTAACCATTATTTCCATTCTTGTGTGCATATCTCTCTCTCTATGATTGTGATCCTTACTTTGTCTGATTCTATATGTCCATTGCTTGGTGTATGAATGCATTTACATGATTGAGGCCATCATTTCAATAGTCACTTTTCCCAAATGGCCTTAACCCTTTTATCTACCGTTGCTAACCAATTTTTAGCCCATGATAAACCCTTTTGTTCTTAAATAGAGCACATAAACAACCCTAAGTGAAAAACCATAAATATCCCTAAATTTGAATCCTTGATTAGCTTAGGTAAGTTAGGATGTGTGTCATTCAAATAGGAGGGTATACTTGGGAAATTCGGATAGATATATAGGTGTGTAATTGTAGTGTAATTGAAAAATTCTAGGATTTGGGAACATACTCATGTGTTGAATGACGAAAATATATGCAGTGAAACTTTTGTTCACAAAGAAACCCCAAGAAAAAAGGGGATAATAATAAAAAAAATAATAATAAAAGAGAGAAAGCAATGAAAGGGGACAAAGATGCCCCAAGATAAAGTAACAAAAACAATGCATATGGGTGTGAATTGAAAAGAATACATGAGTATGCAAAAAGAGTAAAACTCAAGGGTGGCTAGGTAATATATTGTAGTTGTATAGGTTGTTCTATGTGTCTAGTGGATCCTAGGTTGATCAAGGACTCAAATTTTAAGCCCACGTGGCCATATACATCCTTACCTTCACCCTAGCCCCGTTACAACCCATGAATAAGACCTCATGATACTTGTAAGCATGCATTAAGTAATTGTCGATTGTTAGATGAAAGACAAATCTTGGAAAGCATGATTAGGAGAAGATTGAGTGACGAACCCTATACACTTGAGCGAATAGAGCGGATACACTTCCGGTGAGGGTTCAATGCTCAATGCTTGTTCCCGGCTTTCACAAGCGTTCGTTTAGCAAGTCATATGCATTCCATGGTGATGTTCAATTTGGTAGGATTCATGAATCACATACTATTTTCACCCTATATGCTCACATGTATTCTTGGAGGATAGATTTACTCTTGACCAAGTAGGTAGATGATTTTGCATTAGTTGCATGCATCCATTTAGGTAGTTTGCATTTCATAAACCTTCCCCGTCATGATCTTTGGTCTTTTTATTTTAAGCATGAGGACATGCTTGGTTTAAGTGTGGAGAGATTTGATAAACCCCGATTTTGTGGTTTATCTTGTGCTTATTTTGGGGGATTTTATCAATATTCTCACACTTATTCGCAAGAAATGCATGGTTTTGTGTTCACTTCCCAATATTGCTCCATGATGGAAAACATGCTTATTTTGCCTTAAAATTGTCATATTTTAATCCTCTTCTATTTCCATTCGATGCCGTGATGTATTTGTTGAGTAATTTCAGGAATTATAGGGTAGGAATAACTTAGAAGAGAGGGAGAAAGCATGTATAAAGAGGGAGGAACATGAAGAATTGAAATCTTGGAAAAAGCAGCATCGGCGCGCCCGCGCACTCCACGCGGACGCGTGGATGGGATTGGCTGGAAGCGGCGCGCAAGGATGGACGCATCCGCACGGATCAGAAGATTCCTATCGACGCGCACGCACACTTGGCGCGCACGCGAGGATCGCAAAAGCAATCGGTGCGCATGCGCGCACGCGTGGGAAGCTGCACGTGACCTCATTAAAGGAAATCATGCCTAGCGATTTTTGAGGCTTATCAGGCCCAATTTCAAGCTGTTTCTGCATGGAAAAGACCCAACGATGCTAAGGGGAAAGGGGGGATCAATCATTTTTACACTAAGACATAATTTTAGCTAGTTTTTGGTTCTTTGGTTATTCTAGAGAGAGAAACCCTTGTTCTTCTCTAGATCTAATTTTAATTTGATCTTCCCTTGTTGATTTATGAATTGGATCTTGTTAATTACTAGTTTTAATTATTTAATTTGAATTCCTTGTTACAATTTTGCTTATATCTAGTGATAGTTTTATGAATTCTTGTCAATTGTCATTTTATACCCATTTCATGAATGTTGTGAATCTTGACTTGTTGATGTTACATTGATGATTTCTCTGTTTAATCTTGTTGTTTGGATGATTGTATGTTGATAATTGTTAGTAGGTACTTGTAAATTTCAACTTAATTGTTATTTTGAACATGTCTTTTGTTAATGCTTACCAAGTGTTCGATAAATTGTTTACTTTGATTATGGAGTAGTCTTCTTTACTCTTGGCCTAGGTCAAGGGAATTGGGTAAACTTGAGTCGTTGGGTCTAATGGATTTGATGATTTGGGAGCCTTTGGTGGTCAATTTGATACTCATTGACGCCAACCCACTACTAATCCAATCAGTAGGTAGGTTGGGACTTATGGGTTGATGTGATCAAAGCCATTTGACGTACTTCAAGTCTAGGAGTAGATATCACGTACTTAAGACTTTGAGAGTAGACTTAATGAGCTTGGTTTCTCATAATTGTCAAGATACGGTTGTTAGACAAGGATCGTGACCCCAATTCCTATGCCTAGCCAAGAGTTGCTTTTATTATTCATATTTGAAAACCAATTTTCCCAAATTATTTGCTTTAGTTACAGTTACTTGCTTGGTTTATAATAGAATTAAGTGGAATGTTACTTGTTCATTGGAATTGCTCATGTTTTGCTTAGATAGTTGAATTAGTTTGTTGCAATTTAAGATTACTTGCTTGTTAAGATTCCCATTTATTTTCATGCTCATAACTCACAACTCCGGATTTCTAACCAATGTTTAAGCATATGTTTGCCCATTCCTTGTGAGACGACCCGAGGTTTGAATACTTCGGTTATTTCTATTGGGGTTAAACTTGTGACAACCAAATCCCTCTCTAAATTTGACCCCCGAGGATTGTTGTTGGTAGAGCTATACTTGCAACGTGGTTTTATTGGAGAAAATCTTTACCAATACACCCTTGGGGAACCCCTGTCAACTCCCTGGTACAAAAACCAGAGAGTTATGCCACACTTATGCCACACTTTTGCCCACACCTACGTGTCCGCGCACTGTGTGCGTCCGCGCCGGTTGCCATTTGACTCAAGCACGCGCTTGCGCACTGTGCGCGTCCGCGTGCCTGCGCCACATGCCAACTCTGGTATAAAACCCAGAGACTTATGCCAACTTTGTGCCAGTCCTGTGCCAGGGGCACAACAAACCTCGCACGTGTGTGCCACTGATGCGCACGCGTCCCTTGCCAACATATCACTAACGCGCCAGCGCACTGTGCGCGCGCGCGCCGGTTGCGCAAATCAGTTTTAAAGCTTCGCGCCTTGTTCTGTTCCCCTTTCTCACCTCCTTTCATATCTTCTTTCTCCTCCTTCCTTCTCCATCATTTCTCCTTTCTTCTTTTCCTTCCACAATCCACGACTACCGTCTCCGGCCACGCACCGGCGACAACCACCTCTTCCGGTGGCACTACACCTCTCCTATTTCTTTCTCATCTTCACAAAAGAAAATTCAACCTTGTTCTTTTATACTTCTCAAGGTTCTACTTCCTCCAGATCTCATCTATTATTTTCTTTGCATTATTTCTTCTTCTAGTTAGATTCTTCTTGTTGCTTTACTTAGTTTCTCTTTTAGTTGCATGATGATATTCCTTACTTTTGTTTGCTTACTTTTCCTTTTTCTTATTTTTCCATGGATGTTGAATTTGAGTATAATTTGTTTTAATAGATCTTTTGTCATTTTTTTCTTTATCTTTGCTAATATGTGATGTTTATGTGATGATTGATGTTTTATTTTGGGCTTTAAATTGATTGAGTATCTCATAATTGCTTTTTGCTTGATAATTGCACGCCAAGTGTTCGAGGAAATGCATGAATGCCATTTCGGTTTCTTTTAACAATGTACTTTTAATTGGGTGCTTCTCCTCATTCACTTGTTGACTTCTATACACATTAAGTCCACTTTGCTTGTTGATTAGATACTCATTGAACATGACTTGCTCTTTGTTATGGATGCTTGAGATTACTCCTCTCATGCCATTGCATGCTTTACTTCCTCTTGCATCCCATGTCAAGTGTTGTGACCCATGTCTTTATGATTACTTTGTTGCAAGATTTCTTTCGGGCACTATCCTTCACTTGCATGTTTTTGTTAAATGATTCTTTGGGTTTAATGTTTTCTTATTTCCCTTCCTTTCTCAGGATGGCCACCAAGAAAGGTAAGAAGAAAGCTCCAAGAAAAGGCCGCAAAGAGGGTACCCCAAAGATCAACTTCTAAGACGCACTCTTCATTGGGAGCCAGACCCCTAACTAAGAAGGCGAAGACACCCGCTCCTATTGATGAGAATGAAAAGGGCAAACCGGCAAAAGATTCTTCAAGGTTCCCCAACCGCTTCTGTGAACTTATGTTCTCCTCTATAGCTGTACGGAACTATCATCCTAAGCATCTACTTGTTGCGCCGGACAAGGTTACTCCTTGTATTCTACCCCGCATTGAATGGCGAGGATGGGAGTTTCTTTTGAGAAAACCAAGGGAGATCAACCTCTCTTGGGTTGAAGAATTCTACACTAACTACTATCTCTCCTCTCTTCAATTGGTATACATGCGCCGGAAGCAAGTCGCGGTTTTAGAAGAGGCTATTCATCAAGTGCTTAATGTCCTATCGGTACCAAGTGACATGGATGGCTACCAAGAAGTCTTACGTCAACGAGAGAAGTTTGGATTTGATTGGGACTCGATCCTCCGAGTCATTGCTGAACCAGAGGCATTTTGGATCCATGGTCGACTCCGGATGAGGCCCAAGAGCATTGATGCTCGCTTCCTCACTATAGAAGCTAGAGCTTGGGCCCAGATCCTATCCCACTATGTGCTACCTAGCACCCACAAGTCGTCCTTCACGGCGGATCTCGCCTTGCTTGTTTGGTGTGTTCTCACGGAAAGGCCGGTGAACATTCCATTTCTTGTCAAGCAAGCGATGAGTCAAGTTCACACCCGGGGTAATTTGCCATTTCCAGCATTGGTATCTGATTTAGTTGCTGCTGTGGGTGTTCCTTGGGAAGCCAAGGACAGGAAGATTATAGTTCCGGCTAAGGGCAATGTGGTCCCAAACGGAAAATACTTATATCTTCCTATGAACAACCCAAGCCTTGACATAGCCCTCCCATCTACTATTCCTTCCACCTCATCATCACCACCACGGCAAAGATCCACACTTCAAAGGATAGAAGATCTACACCGAAAGCTTGATAGATATGAGCGGCGCAATCAACACCGATACACTTACATCAAGAAGCTTCTGCGTTGTGTTACCCCTAGCATGGAGGAACCTGAAATATTCACATCCACCTCAAACCCAAGTGATGGGAGCTCTGAAGGAGAGGATAGTGACGGTTCCGGTCCCGACCGCCCTTTGCGCATTGTTCGTAGCACGGAAGACCGTGCTAAATTCTAAGTGTGGGGAGGTCGTTCGACCGATCTCCATGGGTAACAATCTCTTCCTTTCAATACCCATGGATTTATCTTTTGCTTAGTAGTTAGTACATTGTTAGTACATTGCATGTGTAGTTAGTTTTGCTTGTAAATACTCCTTGCATGATAGTTACTTTCTATAGAGTTGCTTGGTCAAAACAATAACTTCTTCCCTAAGAAACTGTATTTTGGGGTACCCTACCAAATTTTGAAATTTTCTTTTTTGCATTAAACTTGCTTTAAGAATGTATTTTGGAACATAGTTATTGAACTAAGAACATAAGCATGTAAGTTTTGAGCCTATTGCATGGTTACATCTTCTAACCATTATTTCCCATTCTTGTGTGCATATCTCTCTCTCTATGATTGTGATCCTTGCTTTGTCTGATTCTATATGTCCATTACTTTGTGTATGAATGTATTTACATGATTGAGACCATCATTTCAATAGTCACTTTTTCCAAACGGCCTTAACCCTTTTATCTACTATTGCTAACCAATTTTGAGCTCGTGATAAACCCTTTTTGTTCTTAAATAGAGCACATCAACATCCCTAAGTGAAAAACCATGAATGTCCCTAAATTTGAATCCTTGATTAGCTTAGGTAAGTTAGGATGTGTGTCATTCAATTAGGAGGGTATACTTGGGAAATTTGGGTAGATATATAGGTGTGTAATTGTAGTGTAATTGAAACTCTAGGATTTGGGAACATGCTCATGTATTGAATGATTGAACTATATGCATTGAAACTTTTGTACATAAAGCCCCAAGAAAAGTGGACCGATAAAAAAATGAAAAAAAAAAAACTAAACTAACAAACAAAGCAATAAAAGGGGACAAAGAAACCCCAAGACAAAGTAATAATAATAAAAAAAAACAACGCATATGGGATGTGAATTGAAAAGAATGCATGAGTATGCAAAAAGTGAAACTCAAGGGTAGCTAGGTAATGTATTATAGTTGTATAGATTGTTCTATATGTCTAGTGGGATCCTAGGTTAATCAAGGACTCAAACTTTAAGCTCACTTAGCCATATACATCCTTACCTTCACCCTAGCCCCATTACAACCCATGAATAAGACCTCATGATACTTGTAAGCATGCATTAAGTAATTGTTGATTGTTAGATGAAAGACAAATCTTGGAAAGTGGTGCACGAAATCACAATCACACTTTTGCAATTCCGCACAACTAACCAGCAAGTGCACTGGGTCGTCCAAGTAATACCTTACGTGAGTAAGGGTCGATCCCACGGAGATTGTCGGCTTGAAGCAAGCTATGGCTATTTTGTAATTCTTAGTCAGGAAATCAATGATAAGAATGATTATATTTATGAAGAGTAAATAGCATAAAATAAATAATACTTGTTATGCAGTAATGGAGAACAGATTGAGGATCTGGAGATGCTCTGTCTTCCAAATCTCTGCTTTCCTACTGTCTTCTTCTTCACGCACGCAGGTCTCCTTCCATGGCAAGCTGTATGTTGGTGGATCACTGTTGTCAATGGCTACCATCCGTCCTCTCAGTGAAAATGGTCCAAATGCACTATCACCGCACGGCTAATCATCTGTCGGTTCTCACTCATGTCGGAATAGGATCCATTGATCCTTTTGCGTCTGTCACTACGCCCAACACTCGTGAGTTTGAAGCTTGTCACAGTCATCCCATCCCAGATCCTACTCGGAATACCACAGACAAGGTTTAGACTTTCCAGATCTCAAGAATGGCCGCCAATAATTCTAGTCTATACCACGAAGACTCTGATCATGAACCAAGAGGCTAAGAGATACACACTCAATCTAAGGTAGAACGGAAGTGGTTGTCAGGCACGCGTTCATAGGTTGAGAATGATGATGAGTGTCACGGATCATCACATTCATCACGGTTGAGTATAAGCGAGTATCTTAGAACAGAAACAAGCGTGATTGAATAGAAAACAGAAGTAATTGTATTAATTCATCGATACACAACAGAGCTCCTCACCCCCAATCATGGAGTTTAGAGACTCATGCCGTAGAGATACAATGTAAAATGTGAAAATTTCATAAGGTACAAAATAAATATCTAAAAGTTTAAATACTAAACTAGTAACCTAGGTTTACAGAAAATGAGTAAACTATGATAGATAGTGCAGAAATCCACTTCCGGGGCCCACTTGGTGTGTGCTGGGGATGAGACTTGAGCTTTACATGTGCCTAGGCTGTTTCTGGAGTTAAACGCCAGGTTGTAACCTGTTTTGGGCGTTTAACTCCAACTTGTAACCTGTTTCTGGTGTTTAACGCCAGAATAGGGCAGAGAACTGGCATTGAACGCCAGTTTGTATCATCTAAAATCGGGCAAAGAATGGACTATTATATATTGCTGGAAAGCCCTGGATGTATACTTTCCAACGCAATTGAGAGCGCGCGATTTGGACTTCTGTAGCTCCAGAAAATCCACTTTAAGTGCAGGGAGGTCAGAATCCAACAGCATCTGCGGTCCTTTTTCAGCCTCTGAATCAGATTTTTGCTCAGGTCCCTCAATTTCAGTCAGAAAATACCTGAAATCACAGAAAAACACACAAACTCATAGTAAAGTCCAGAAATGTGATTTTTATTTAAAAACTAATAAAAATATACTAAAAACTAATTAAATCCTACTAAAAACTATGTAAAAACAATGCCAAAAAGCGTATAAATTATCCGCTCATCAGAAAGCATGATTAGAAGAGGATTGAGTGACGAACCCTATACACTTGAGCGAATAGAGTGGATACACTTCCGGTGAGGGTTCGATGCTCAATTCTTTGTTCCCGGCTTTCACAAGCGTTCATTTAGCAAGTTAAATGCACTCCTTAATGATGTTCAATTTGGTAGGATTCATGAGCCACATACTATTTTCACCCTATATGCTCACATGTGTTCTTGGAGGATAGATTTACCCTTGACCAAGTAAGTAGATGATTTTACATTAGTTGCATGCATTCACTTAGATAGTTTGCATTTCATAAATCCTTTCTCACCATGATCTTTGGTCTTTTTATTCTAAACATGAGGACATGCTTGGTTTAAGTGTGGGGAGATTTGATAAACCCCAATTTTGTGGTATATATTGTGTAGAATTTGGGGGGTTTTGTCAATATTTCTCGCACTTATTCACAAGAAATGCATGGTTTTGTGTTCACTTCCTAATATTGCTTCATGATGAAAAACATGCTTATTTTGCCTTAAAATTGCCATATTTTAATCCTCTTCTATTGCATTCGATGCCGTGATGTATTTGTTGAGTGATTTCAGGAATTATAGGGTAGGAATGGCCTAGAAGAGAGAAAGAAAGCATGCACAAAAGGGAGGAACATGAAGATTTGAAATTTAGGAAAATCAGCATTGGCGCGCTGATGAGCGGATATTTTATACGCTTTTGGGGGTTAATTTCATGTAGTTTTTAGTATGTTTTATTTAGTTTTTAATATATTTCTATTAGTTTCTAGGAAAAATTCATATTTTTGGACTTTACTATGAGTCTGTGTGTTTTTCTATAATTTCAGGTATTTTCTGGCTGAAATTGAGGGAGTTGAGCAAAAATCTGATTCAAGCTGAAAAAAGACTGCTGATGCTGTTGGATTCTGACCTCCCTACACTCGGAATGGATTTTTTGGAGCCACAAAAGTCCAATTGGCACGCTCTCAATTGCGTTGGAAAGTAGACATCCAGGGCTTTCCAGAAATATATAATAGTCCATACTTTGCTCAAGAATAGACGACGTAAACTGGCGTTCAACGCCAGTTCCATGTTGCATTCTGGCGTTAAACGCCAGAAACAGGTTACAAGTTGGAGTTAAACGCCAGAAACAGGTTACAACCTGGCGTTTAACTCTAGAAATAGCCTAGGCATGTGTAAAGCTCAAGTATCAACCCCAGCACACACCAAGTGGGCCCCATAAGTGGATTTCTGCACTATCTATCATAGTTTACTTATTTTCTGTAAACCTAAGTTACTAGTTTAGTATTTAAATAACTTTTAGAGATTTATTTTGTATCTCTCATGACATTTTAGATCGGAACTTTGTACTCTTTGACGGCATGAGTCTCTAAACTCCATTTTTGGGGGTGAGGAGCTCTGCTGTGTCTCGATGAATTAATGCAATTATTTCTGTTTTCTATTCAAACACGCTTGTTTCTATCTAAGATGTTCATTCGCACTTCAACATGATGGATGTGATGATCTGTGACAGTCATCACCATTCTCAACCTATGAATGCATGACTGACAACCACCTCCGTTCTACCTTCGATTGAATGAGTATCTCTTGGATTCCTTAATCAGAATCTTCGTGGTATAAGCTAGAATCCATTGGCAGCATTCTTGAGAATCCGAAAAGTCTAAACCTTGTCTGTGGTATTCTGAGTAGGATTTAGGGATTGAATGATTGTGACGAGCTTCAAACTCGCGAGTGCTGGGCGTAGTGACAGACAAAAAAGGATGACTGAATCCTATTCCAGCATGAGTGAGAACCGACAGATGATTAGCCGTGCGGTGACAGCGCATTTTGGACCATTTTCACTGAGAGGACGGATGGTAGCCATTGACAATGGTGATCTACCAACACACAGCTTGCCATAGGAGGAACCTTGCGTGCGTGAAGAAGAAGACAGGGGGAAAGCAGAGATTCAGAAGACAAAGCATCTCCAAAACTCCAACATATTCTCCATTACTGCATAACAAGTATTTAATTCATGCTCTTTTATTTTTCGCAATTCAAACTGATAATTATAATTGATATCCTGACTAAGAATTACAAGATAACCATAGATTACTTCAAGCCAACAATCTCCATGGGATTCGACCCTTACTCACGTAAGGTATTTCTTGGACGACCCAATGCACTTGCTGGTTAGTGGTACGGGTTGTGAAAAGTGTGATTTACAATTCGTGCACCAAGTTTTTGGCGCCGTTGCCGGGGATTGTTCGAGTTTGGACAACTGACGGTTTATTTTGTTGCTTAGATTAGGAAAAATTTTTCTTTTTGGTTTAGAGTCTTCTATTATTGTTTTTTGGTTGAAATTGTTTTTAAATCCTTATTTTCACTTTTTAAATTTTTCGAGAATTTTATAAACTGATAATTGAGTTTTTCTGTCTGAGTTTAGTTTCATATTTTAAGTTTGGCGTCAATTGCATATTTTCTTTTAAATTTTCGAATTTGTGTTCATTGCTCTTTCTTAATCTTCAAGTTGTTCTTGTTTATTTTCCTTGTTTGATCTTTTGTTCTTCTTGTTTTGTGATTTTTCTTGTTTTTCTTGTGCATTTTCGAATTATTAGTATCTAAAAAAACAAAAAAAAATAAAAATAAAATATTTTATACATTAATTACCTTATTAAAACACGTTAAATTTATAGCTCAATTGGCTAGAGCGTTGTGCTTATGTTCTTGGTAATTGGCTATCTTCTTTTTAAAAACTTTTTCAAAAATAATTTTTCTTTGAATAAATCTTGTGCCAAACTTTAAGTTTGGTGTTCTCCTGTTAACTTTTCTTTAGTTTTCAAAAATTTTATTTTGGTTTTCTAAAAATTTTAAGTTTTGTGTTCTTTCCTCATGTTCTTGTTGTTCTTGTGAGTCTCCAAAGTGTTCTTGAGTCTTCCTTGTGTTTTGATCTTAAAATTTTTAAGTTTGGTTTTCCTTGGTGTTTTCCCTCCAAAATTTTCGAAAATAAGGAGCATTATATCTAAAAATTTTAAGTTGTGTGTCTTTTGTGTGTTTTTCTCTTTCATCATAAAATTTAAAAATCAAAAAAATATCTTTTCTAACTATTTTTAAGCAAATATTTCGAAATTTTTCATAAAAATTCAGATTTCAATTTCAAAATTTTATCTAATCATATTTTAACTGTCAAGTTTTAAAAAAAAATCATATCTTTTTCAAAAATATCCTAACCACTTTCTCTCTCCTCACTTTTTCGAAAATCCTCATAAAATATTTTCAATTCTTTTTTTTATTTTTATTGTAGTTTTTATTTGATTTTATTTTATTATTTCGAAATTTTTTTTTATAATAAAATAAATAAAATAAATCCACATCATCTCCCTTTCTCCATCATGGACCTAAGTAGAAATGAACAATCCAAAAGGACTCTGGGGTCATATGCTAACCCCACTACTGCTTCATATGGGAGTAGTATCTGTATACCCTCCATCGGAGTTAGTAGCTTTGAGTTGAATCCTCAGCTCATTATCATGGTGCAGCAAAGTTGCCAGTATTCTGGTCTTTCACAGGAAGAACCTACAGAGTTTCTGGCACAATTTTTATAAATTGCTGACACAGTACATGATAGGAAAGTAGATCAGGATGTCTACAGATTACTACTGTTTCCATTTGCTGTAAAAGACCAAGCTAAGAGGTGGTTAAATAACCAACCTAAGGCTAGCATAAGGACATGGAAACAGCTGTCAGAAAAATTCCTGAATCAATATTTCTCTCCAAAACGGATGACACAGCTAAGGCTAAACATCCAAGGCTTTAAACAAGGAGATAATGAATCTCTTTATGATACCTGGGAGAGATACAGAGAGATGCTAAGAAAATGCCCCTCTGAAATATTTTCAGAATGGGTGCAGTTAGATATCTTCTATTATGGGCTTACAAAGAAAGCTCAGATTTCTCTAGACCACTCAGCTGGTGGATCTATACAGATGAGAAAGACAATTGAAGAAGCTCAAGAGCTCATTGATACAGTTACCAAAAATCAGCATCTGTACCTAAGTAGTGAATCTTCCATGAAAGAAGAGGCTAAAACAGTAACTGTTGAACTCAGTCCTACAGAACAAATTACTGAATTCAATCAGCAATTAGATTTTCTAACAAAACAGCTGGCCGAATTCAAGGAGATACTATAAGACACAAGAATGGCTAATATGAATATGGAAGTACAGTTGAAGCAAACAGAACAGCAACTATCAAAATAAATAACAGAAGAGTACCAAGCAGTTCAATTAAGAAGTGGAAAAACATTAAATACCTCACTTCAAGGCAGCAGAAAGCCAAGAAATGAACAAACTGCTGCCCAAAATCCCTCTAAGGACAGTAAGAGCCCAGAGAGGAATGATTCTGGCGCTCAAATTCCAGAAAAGGGTAGAGAGCTGGTGTTAAACGCCCAACCCACGCACAATTCTGGCGTTCAAATGCCAGAAACAGGCAGGGAGTTGGTGTCAAACGCCCAATAGAAGCTCAATTCTGGCGTTCAAACGCCAGAAACAAGTAAGGAGTTGGCGTCCACCGCCAATCCAGCTTCTAACCCTGGCATTCCAATGCCAGTGAGGGATCAGACACACACAAGTACTGATAACAATCCCTCTAAAAAGGCTTCTCCAACCACCTCTATAGGAAATAAACCTGCAGCAACTAAGGTTGAGGAATACAAAGCCAAGATGCCTTATCCTCAAAAACTCTGCAAAGAGGAACAGGATAAGTAATTTACCCGCTTTGCAGACTATCTCAGGACTCTTGAAATAAAGATTCCGTTTGCAGAGGCACTTGACCAAATACCCTCTTATGCCAAGTTCATGAAAGAGATCTTGAGTCATAAGAAGGATTGGAGAGAAACTGAAAGAGTTTTCTTCACTGAGGAATGCAGTGCAGTCATTCTGAAAAGCTTCCCAGAAAATCTTAAAGATCCCGGGAGCTTTATGATACCATGCATATTAGAGGGTGATTGCACCAAGACAGCTTTATGTGATCTTGGGGCAAGCATCAATCTAATACCTGCATCCACTATCAGAAAGCTTGGTTTAACTGAAGAAGTCAAACCAACCAGGATATGTCTCCAACTTGCTGATGGCTCCATTAAATACCCATCAGGCATGATTGAAGACATGATTGTCAGGGTTGGGCCATTCGCCTTTCCCACTGACTTTGTAGTGCTGGAAATGGAGGAGCACAAGAGTGCTACTCTCATTCTAGGAAGACCTTTCCTAGCAACTGGACGAACTCTCATTGATGTCCAAAAGGGGAAAGTAACCCTGAGGGTCAATGAGGATGAGTTCAAGTTAAATGCTGTCAAAGCCATGCAGCATCCAGACACACCAAAAGACTGCATGAAAGTTGATCTTATTGACTCTTTGGTAGATGAGATCAACATGGCTGAGAGTCTCAAATCAGAGCTAGAAGACATCTTTAAAGATGCTCAGCCTGATTTGGAGGATTCAGAGGAGATAAAAGAGCCTCTGGAAATTCCTCAGGAAGAGGAAAAACCTCTAAAACCCGAGCTCAAACTATTACCACCATCCCTGAAATATGCATTTCTGGGAGAAGGTGACACTTTTTCGGTGATCATAAGCTCTGCTTTAAATCCATAGGAAGAGGTAGCACTACTTCAAGTACTAAGGACACACAAGACAGCTCTTGGGTGGTCCATAAGTGACCTTAAGGGCATAAGCCCAGCAAGATGCATGCACAAGATCCTATTGGAGGACAATGCTAAGCCAGTGGTTCAACCACAGAGGCGGCTAAATCCAGCCATGAAGGAAGTGTTACAGAAAGAGGTCACCAAGTTACTAGAGGTTGGGATTATTTATCCTATTTCTGATAGCCCCTAGGTGAGCCTTGTCCAAGTTGTCCCCAAAAAGGGAGGCATGACAGTGGTTCATAATGAAAAAAATGAACTGGTTCCTACAAGAACAGTTACAGGGTGGCGCATGTGTATTGACTACAGAAGGCTCAATACAGCCACCAGAAAGGATCATTTTCCTTTACCATTCATAGACTAGATGATAGAGAGACTAGCAGGTCATGATTATTACTGCTTTTTGGATGGCTATTCAGGCTACAACCAAATTGCATTAGATCCCCAGGATCAAGAGAAAACAACATTCACATGTCCATCTGGAGTATTTGCCTACAGAAAGATGCCATTTGGGCTGTGTAATGCACCTGCAACCTTTCAGAGATGCATGCTCTCTATTTTCTTTGATATGGTGAAAAATTTCTGGAAGTCTTCATGGATGACTTCTCAGTATATGGAGACTCATTCAGCTCCTGTCTTGATCACCTGACACTGGTTCTGAAAAGATGCCAAGAGACTAACCTGGTTTTAAACTGGGAAAATGTCACTTTATGGTGACAGAAGGGATTGTCCTTGGGCATAAGATTTCGAATAAAGGAATAGAGGTGGATCAAGCTAAGGTAGAGGTAATTGAAAAATTACCACCACCTACCAATGTTAAGGCAATCAGAAGCTTTTTAGGGCATGCAGGATTCTATAGGAGGTTTATAAAGGATTTTTCAAAAATTGCAAAACCTCTGAGCAACCTGCTAGCTGCTGACATGTCATTTGTGTTTGACACAAAGTGCCTGCAGGCGTTTGAAACCCTGAAAGCTAAGCTGGTCATAGCACCAGTTATTTTTGCACCAGACTGGACATTACCATTCAAATTAATGTGTGATGACAGTGACCATGCCATTGGTGCAGTATTGGGGCAGAGGCATGACAAGCTTCTGCATGTCATTTATTATGCTAGCATGTTTTAAATGATGCCCAGAAAAATTACACAACCACAGAAAAAGAATTGCTTGCAGTGGTTTATGCCATTGACAAGTTTAGATCATACTTAGTAGGATCAAAAGTGATTGTGTACACTGACCATGCTGCTCTTAAATATCTACTTACAAAGCAGGATTCAAAACCCAGGCTCATAAGATGGGTGTTGCTTCTGCAAGAGTTTGATATAGAAATAAGAGACAGAAAAGGGACAGAAAACCAAGTGGCTGATCATCTGTCCCGGATAGAGCCAGTAGAAGGAGCGTCCTTTCCCTCTATTGAGATCTCTGAAACCTTTCCTGATGAGCATTTGTTCGCCATTCAAGAAACGCCATGGTTTGCAGACATTGCAAACTATAAACTGCAAGGTTCATACCCAAGGAGTACAGCAGGTAACAAAA
This sequence comes from Arachis hypogaea, assembly GCF_003086295.3. Taxonomy (NCBI): domain Eukaryota; kingdom Viridiplantae; phylum Streptophyta; class Magnoliopsida; order Fabales; family Fabaceae; genus Arachis; species Arachis hypogaea. The sequence continues at coordinate 45,415,169 of NC_092047.1, forward strand.
GAAAAAATTAATTACTGATGTAAAGTACTACTTGTGGGATGAACCCTATCTCTTTAAGAGATGTGCAGATGGAATAATCCGTAGGTGTGTGCCTAGAGAAGAAGCACAGAAGATCTTATGTCATTGCCATGGGTCACAATATGGAGGCCATTTCGGAGGTGAGCGAACAGCCACCAAGGTTCTTCAATATGGCTTCTACTGGCCTATCCTCTATAGAGATTCCCGAGAGTTTGTACGTAACTGTGATAGTTGCCAGAGAGCTGGTAATCTGCCTCATGGTTACGCCATGCCTCAACAAGAAATCTTGGAGATTGAGTTGTTTGATGTATGGGGTATTGACTTCATGGGGCCTTTCCCACCATCATACTCAAACACTTATATTCTGGTTGCAGTCGACTATGTATCTAAATGGGTAGAGGCCATTGCCATACCCACTAATGATACTAAGACAGTGCTGAAGTTCCTCCAGAAACATATCTTCAGCAGGTTTGGTGTCCCTAGAGCACTAATTAGTGATGGGGGCACTCACTTCTGCAACAAACAGCTTTACTCTGCTATGGTCCGATATAGAATTAGCCACAATGTGGCAACTCCATATCATTCACAGACAAATGGACAAGCTGAAGTCTCTAATAGAGAACTAAAAAGAATCCTGGAACAGACTGTAAGTACCCGTAGAAAGGATTGGGTGAGAAGCTTGGATAATGCTCTGTGGGCTTACAGAACAGCATTTAAGATTCCTATAGGGACCTCTCCATACCAGCTTGTCTATGGTAAGGCCTGTCATCTGCCCGTGGAACTGGAACATAAGGCCTACTGGGCAACCAGATTCCTAAACTTTGATGCTAATTTAGCCGGAGAAAAAAGATTGCTCCAGCTGAATGAGCTAGAGGAATTCAGACTCACTGCTTTCGAAAATGCCAAGATCTACAAAGAGAAATCAAAGAGGTGGCATAACAGAAAGCTGTCATCTAGAGTCTTTAAACCAGGACAGAAGGTTCTGCTGTTTAACTCTAGGCTCAGGCTATTCCCCGGGAAACTGAAATCCCGGTGGAGGGGACCATATGTGATTACAAGTGTATCACCATATGGCTATGTGGAGCTTCAAGACATTGATTCTAATAAGAAGTTCATTGTTAATGGACAGAGAATCAAGTATTATCTTGAAGGCAATGTTGAGCAAGAGTGCTCAAGGCTGAGGCTAGATTAAAAACTCAGCAAGGTCCAGCTAAAGACAATAAAGAAGCGCTTACTGGGAGGCAACCCAGCCATTAGCAAAACTTTTTCTAATTTATTTTTTATTATTATACAGGTTTAATATAAATAATCTTCAAGGTAAAGAATCAATTGCATAAGTTCACAGGGTTGCAGAAGGATTCAGAATACAAAACAGCAAAAAAAAGCTCACTGGTGCGAAAAAAAGGCCAGTAAGAGCTGTTTTGGGCGTTAAACGCCCAAAAGGAGCATCTACTGGGCGTTTAACGCCAGTAGAGACAGCCATCTGGGCGTTAAATGCCAGAAAAAAGCAGCTTCTGGGTGTTTAACGCCAGATTTACAGCATCCTGGGCGTTCAGAAAAATGCCCAGTGACAAAGGAGTTTCTGGCGTTTAACGCCAGCTAGAAGCAACAGCTGGGCGTTAAACGCCCAGACCAAGCACCAACTGGGCGTTAAACGCCCAGACCAAGCACCAACTGGGCGTTAAACGCCCAAAACATGCAGCAGTTGGGCGTTTAACGCCAGGATTGTGGGGAGCAGGTAATTGCGTTTTCACTTCAAAATTTTTCCATTTTTCATGTTTCATTTCATGATTTCTTGCATAAACATATTACAAATCCTAATTTTTCAAACCCTTTTTTAAAGATATCAAATCTATCTTAATTCTAAACATAAACCTTTTTTTAAAAAATCCTCTTCAACTTCTTTTCAAATATTTTTCTAAACAAATCTATCTCTTTTCCTTCTCAAATTTTTTTCAACTCACCATTATCTTTTTCAATTCTTCACAATATCTTTTTCAAAACAAAGCTATCTTTTTCAAATATCTTTCATATTCATATCTTTTAAATTTTAAAGTGCATCATTTTCCTATCATACTTATCTTTTACAAATCATATCTTCTATCATATCTTCTTCAAAATTTTCGAAACCCACCCCCTTCCCTTTAAATCCTAGTTCGCCCCCTCCTCCCCCCCCCCCACCTTCACAATTCGGACTTGGCTCTCCTTATATCCCTCTTCTTTCCTTTCTTTTGCTTGAGGACAAGCAAACCTCTAAGTTTGGTGTGTTTATCCGTGATCACTAAGCCAATACCCACTAAGATCATGGCTCCTAAGGGAAAACAAACTAACTCAAGAGGTAAGAAAGAGAATATTCCAAAACCACTGTGGAATCAAGGGAAGTTCTTAACCAAAGAACATTCAGACCATTACTACAAAATAATGGGTCTAAGATTAGTGATCCCGGAAGTTAAATTCGATCTAAAAGAAGAGGAATATCCGGAGATCCAAGAGCAAATTCGAAATAGGAGCTGGGAAGTCCTAGCTAATCCTGAGACAATGGTAGGAAGAAACATGGTTCAGGAATTCTACGCTAATCTGTGGCAGACGGATAGGCAGAGAATAGCTGGAACCGCATTCTATGACTATAAAACTCTGGTCAGAGGGAAGATTGTTCACACCCACCCTGACAAAATAAGGGAGATCTTCAAGCTGCCTCAACTGCAAGATAACCCAGACTCCTTTAATAGGAGAATGATGAGATCAAACCTGAGCTTGGACAAAATTCTAGAGGACATATGCCTCCCTGGAGCCAAATGGACAACCAACACAAAGGGTTCCCCAAATCAACTCAAAAGAGGAGATCTCAAACCAGTCGCCAGAGGCTGGCTGGACTTCATTGGGCGCTCTATACTGCCCACTAGCAACCGCTCTGAGGTCACCATCAGAAGAGCAGTGATGATTCATTGCATTATACTGGAAAAAGAAGTAGAAGTTCATCAGCTGATTGCTTGTGAGCTTTACAAAATTGCAAACAAGAACTCCAAAGATGCCAGATTGGCTTACCCAAGCTTGGTCTCTCTGTTATGTAAAGATGCTGGGATAAAAATGGGAGTAGATGAGTATATCTCAGTTGAGCAACCAATCACCAAAATTCTATAGAAGGACAACAAGTACAGGACGACCCCATCAAGAGGAGAGCACAGGAGTTCCTCCCGAAAATCCCTCAAATTGAATATTGGGAGTGCCTAGAAGCATCTGTCACCAAGTTGCAAGAAGTTGTGGATCAACTAAAAGAAGAACAGCAAAATCAAAATAGCATGCTCTGCAAACTGCTTAGAGAACAAGAAGAGAAAGGGCGTGAACTGAAGGAACTGAAGCGCCAGAAGCTATCTTTTGAAGGGCCAAGCACTCCACAGACAAAAGAGGCATCCACCTCCCAAATTCAAGGTTTTTGAGTTCTAATCTTAGCCTTAACTCTGTGATAATTATTCTTATTAGAAATTTACCTTAGAAGTCATATATGAGCAGTAGTAATTAGTATATCTATTTTAATTTTTTTTCAATTAAGCTATAATTTATTTTTCTCATCATCATCAAACATGAATAAAATAGCAGATTTTTAGAATAATGAGGCAATATTTTTTTTTTGAGTTTTTAATAAGGAAAATTCTAATTATTTATATGTGGTGGCAATGCTTTTTGTCTTCTGAATGAATGCCTGAACAGTGCATGTTTTTGATATTGAATTTTATGAATGTTAAAATTGTTGGCTCCTGAAAGAATGATGAACAAGAGAAATATTATTGATAATATGAAAAATCATAAAATTGATTCTTGAAGCAAGAAAAAGCAGTGAATACAAAAGCTTGCGCAAAAAAAAAAGCCAATAGCCCTTAAAACCAAAAGGCAAGGGTAATAAAAAAGATCCAAGGCTTTGAGCATCAGTGGATAGGAGGGCCTAAAGGAATAAAATTCTGGCCTAAGCGGCTAAACCAAGTTGTCCCTAACCATGTGCTTGTGGCGTGAAGGTGTCAAGTGAAAACTTGAGACTGAGCAGTTAAAGTCAAGATCCAAAGCAAAAACAGAGTGTGCTTAAGAACCCTGGACACCTCTAATTGGGGACTTTAGCAAAGCTGAGTCACAATCTGAAAAGGTTCACCCAATTATGTGTCTGTGGCATTTATGTATCCAGTGGTAATAGTGGAAAACAAAGTGCTTAGGGCCACGGCCAAGACTCATAAAGTAGCTGTGTTCAAGAATCAACATACTAAACTAGGAGAATCAATAATACTATCTAAATTTTGGGTTCCTATGGATGCCAATCATTCTGAATTTCAAAGGATAAAGTGAGATGCCAAAACTGTTCGGAAGCAAAAAGCTACTAGTCCCGCTCATCTAATTAGAATCTGAGCTTCACTTAAAACTCTGAGATACTATTGCTTCTTGATTTCTTTTTATCCTATTTTATTTGTCTAGTTGCTTGGGGACAAGCAACAGTTTAAGTTTGGTGTTGTGATGAGCGGATATTTTATACGCTTTTTGGGGTTAATTTCATGTAGTTTTTAGTATATTTTAGTTAGTTTTTAATATATTTCTATTAGTTTCTAGGCAAAATTCATATTTCTGGACTTTACTATGAGTCTATGTATTTTTCTATAATTTCAGGTATTTTCTGGCTGAAATTGAGGGAGCTGAGCAAAAATCTTATTCAGGCTGAAAAAGGACTGCTGATGTTGTTGGATTCTGACCTCCCTGCACTCGGAATGGATTTTTTGGAGCCACAGGAGTCCAATTGGCACGCTTTCAAATGCGTTAGAAAGTAGACATCCAGGGCTTTCCAGCAATATATAATAGTTTATACTTTGCTCAAGGATAGATGACGTAAACTGGCGTTCAATGCCAGTTCCATATTGCATTCTGGCGTTAAACGCCAGAAACAGGTTACAAGTTGGAGTTAAACGCCAGAAACAGGTTACAACCTGGCGTTTAACTCTAAAAATAGCCTAGGCATGTGTAAAGCTCAAGTCTCAACCCCAGCACACACCAAGTGGGCCCCAGAAGTGGATTTCTACACTATCTATCATAGTTTACTTATTTTCTGTAAATCTAGGTTACTAGTTTAGTATTTAAATAACTTTTAGAGATTTATTTTGTATCTCTCATGACATTTTAGATCGGAACTTTGTACTTTTTGATGGCATGAGTCTCTAAACTCCATTGTTGGGAGTGAGGAGCTCTGCTGTGTCTCGATGAATTAATGCAATTATTTCTGTTTTCTATTCAAACACGCTTGTTTCTATCTAAGATGTTCATTCGCACTTCAACATGATGGATGTGATGATCCGTGACAGTCATCACCATTCTCAACCTATGAACGCGTGACTGACAACTACCTCCGTTCTACCTTCGATTGAATGAGTATCTCTTGGATTCCTTAATCAGAATCTTTGTGGTATAAGCTAGAATCCATTGGCAGCATTCTTGAGAATCCGAAAAGTCTAAACCTTATCTGTGGTATTCCGAGTAGGATTCAGGGATTGAATGACTGTGACGAGCTTCAAACTCGCAAGTGCTGGGCGTAGTGACAGACGAAAAAGGATGACTGAATCCTATTCCAGCATGAGTGAGAACCGACAGATGATTAGCCATGCGGTGACAGCGCATTTTGGACCATTTTCACTGAGAGGACGGATGGTAGCCATTGACAACGGTGATCTACCAACACACAGCTTGCCATAGGAGGAACCTTGCGTGCGTGAAAAAGAAGAAGACAGGGGGAAAGCAGAGATTCAGAAGACAAAGTATCTCCAAAACTCCAACATATTCTCCATTACTGCATAACAAGTATTTAATTCAAGCTCTTTTATTTTTCACAATTCAAACTGATAATTATAATTGATATCCTAACTAAGAATTATAAGATAACCATAGATTGCTTCAAGCCAACAATCTCCGTGGGATTCGACCCTTACTCACGTAAGGTATTACTTGGACGACCCAGTGCACTTGCTGGTTAGTGGTACGAGTTGTGAAAAGTGTGATTTACAATTCGTGCACCACGCGCACGCGCACTCCACACGCACGCGTGGATGAGGATGGCTGGAAGCGGCTCGCAAGGATGGACGCATCTGCGCGGATCAGATGATTCCTATCGACGCGTACGCGAACTTGGCGCGCACGCGTGGATCACAAAAGCAGTCGGTGCGCACGCGCGGGAAGCTGCACGTGACCCCATTAAAGGAAATCATGCCTGGTGATTTCTGAGGCTCATCAGGCCCAAATTCAAGCTGTTTCTGCATGGAAAAGACCCAAAGATGCTAGGGAAAAAGGGGGGATCAATCATTTTACACTAAGACACAATTTTAGCTAGTTTTTGGTTCTTTATTCTTCTAGAGAGAGAAACCCTTGTTCTTCTCTAGATCTAGTTTTAATTTGATCTTCCCTTGTTGAATTCTGAATTGGATCTTGTTAATTACTAGTTTTGATAATTTAATTTGAATTCCTTAGTATAATTTTGCTTAGATCTTGTGTTAGTTTTATGAATTCTTGTCAATTGTCATTTTATACCTATTTCATGAATGTTGTGAATCTTGACTTGTTGATGTTACATTAATGACTACTATGATTAATTGTGTTGTTTGAATGATTGTATGTTGATAATTGATAGTGGGTACTTGTTAATTTCAATTTAATTACAATTTGAACATGTCTTTTATTAATACTTACCATGTGTTCGATGAATTGTTTACTTTGATTATGGAGTAGTTCTCTTTACTCTTGGCTTAGGCTAAGGGAATTGGGTAAACTTGAGTCATTGGGTCTAATTGATTTGATGATTTGGAAGCCCTTAGTGGTCAATTTGATAGCCATTGACGCTAACCTTCTATTAAGTCAATTAGTAGTGAGGTTAGAACTTATGGGTTGATGTTGACCAAACCATTTGACGTACTTCAAGTATAGAAGTAGACTTAATGAGTTTGGTTCCTCATAATTGTCAGGATATGGTTATTAGACAAGGATGGTGACCCCAATTCCCATGCCTAGTGTAACACCCTACCATACAGAGTCTTATACTTAAGTCATAATTCAGAGATGGCAAGGTATTACAACCTCTAAAACAAAAATTTAGTGCGTATAGTAGTATGAATGATTGATTATAACTAGGAGCCTTTGTAGAAAAAGGGGTAAACAAAAATCGCAACTCGAAAGCGCAACCCTCCGATCGATAACGCAACGAGCAAAGGATAAGTTAACGCAAAATTATATACATATAATAAAATAAGGAAACCCCAAAGGAAACCCAAAGGGACACAAATACAGAAACCTATTCTCCAAAATCTCCTATGAGAGGAGTCATCACAGTTTGTATTATTTAATGGAGATAAAAATATCTAAACAAGATATATAAACCAAAACAGAGTCCCGAGAACAAAGGATCTTCGCTAATCCAGAAGTCTCCAGCATGCCTCAGCGAGAAACCTCACGTCCTGCATCTGAAAACCACAAAACACGCATGGGTGAGAACCAGAGGTCCCCAGCATGGTAACAGCTTCCACATATATAATACATAATAATAGAGAAAAGCCGAAGGCAATCCTAGACTTCCTCCAGATAATATCAAAGCTTATAAACAAACTAAACCGTAAGTGGCAACTGACTAAAGATCCTTCAGTCTAACTAATACTTCCCTTTCCAATTCCTTCAAACCTCCCAACCACCAGCAAGAGTATGATATAGCAAACATAGTTATATCAGACAAGAGATTTACAAATAGGAACAGATAAGGCATTTAGACAATTAGCAAGTAATATGCAGTCAAATAGGCAATCTCAAACAATTCATATAGTATGCATATGATGAATGCCTGTCCCTAGTGGCTGATGATATCATATGTCGGTTATAGAGCCAACCCGACAAGTCCCGGTAGCTAACCATTGGACTGTCCCTCTGTCGCACATCCCCAACTCGAGTTATACTCATCATAAACTTGATCATAATCATGATCCATATCTATCACCCTCACTGGTGAATATTTACGGGGGCGAGCTCATCCGGGCCTTTCACAGTGCCCGGCCACACTTACGACATAGGGTCACAAGAGCTTCGAGTCTCAACCTGGAGCACATGGTGGCTAGCCACTGCTTCCTCCCAGGGAAACCCTCATCTCCGATGGTGGAAGTGCAAACATTCGCAATTCATTCAACAGCATATATGCATTTATACTTAGCCATAATCATGGCTCCGCCGTAACACGGCAATAATCTAGCCGTCCGGCTCACGGTTAAATCCATAACCAGCCAATTCATTAACAATTATGGCCCTACGGCCCATGGCACAACAAGCACTTCCACCGCCATCCTCCGCATCTCACATAATCATCTTTGATCCTCATTGATCATTCATTTTTCCCTTGCTTCACTCGCAAGTTACCACATTTACTAGCCCCTTGCCTCATTACTAGGAATATTATAATGATTTAAGACAAAAGTGGTGAGATCGGAAGCTTAGAAGTATGAAATTTGGCTTTTAAACTCAAAAATCAACTTTGGAATGAAAACAGGGCCACGCGTACGCGCACTCCACGCGCACGCGTGGATGGCCACAAAATCTCATCGACGCGCAAGCGTCATAGGCGCGGACGCGCGGGTTGAAAAATAGCCAAACGACGCGCGAGCGTCAACCACGCGTACGCGTGGGTGCTCTTGCGCCCCAGGCAATAAACTTGCACAACTCTGGCACAACTCTCGGGAAAATAGCTGGGCATTTGGTGCAGCGCATCGACGCGACCGTGCACACCACGCGCACGCGTGGATGGTGATTTCTTGAAGAACGACGCACACGCGCCAAGTGCGCCTACGCGCAGAGGGTCATTCTGCTAAGAAAATTTCTAAGTTAAAAGCTGCAGAATTTACAAATTCAACCCCCAATCTTCCGACGGACATAATTTTCTCATTTTAAATCGTTTTTCACCCGTTCTTCGAACGGCATGGACATCCCGGATCCAATTTCATTTTTAAAGAAATTTGGCACAAAACAGAGATCTGTAGTCCAAGTTATGTCCCGTCAAAGTATGCCCAAAAGCCATGTATTCATACAAAATCACAAAGTGCCATTTTCAAAACAAGCCACTTTCAACTCTTTTCAAAATCAATCAAAACATGCCAATTTCATCCCTTTTCTTTGAAATCAATCAAAATGTACCAAAATCAATATCAAGCCATCCTCAACTCACACATTGACACTTTACCCAAAATTCCCAAAACCACATCCAACCATTTTAACACTTCTCAATCAAATGGCTAAAGGACAAACACAATATCATGTCATACATTCTTCCTCATCCCAATTTCCAATAATACCATTTCCAATCAACCATCATTATATGTAATCATCATCATACTCACCATCAACATGGTACCACCCACCAATTCAACCTTAATCATTCATCAAGCATATATCACAACATGCATTTTCTCATACATCACACAACCAAGGCATCAATATTCATAATCACATATATGATCACATCATATATCTCAACCAATCAACAACATCATCAATTCAATGCCTATCTTAGGGCCTCTAGCCTAAGTATTTCCTACCACATTACATATTAGATACGAGAAACCAAAACCATACCTTAGCCGATTTCCCAAGCTCAACCGGAGCACTTCCAAACCCCTTGTCCACAAGCTCTCAAGGTCTCAACACCTCCAAGAACAGATTTTATCACACAAAACCCTCTCTTAAGCTTTCCAAAATCACCAATCAAGATCCAACTTTCACATATACACAACCTAAGCCACAATCATCATACCCATACACTACATCTCAATACCCAACATCATAGAACAACAAATTACACTAGGGTTGAGAATCTTACCACACCCAAGGTCCAAGAAGACAAGATTAACCTTCTCCTTCAAGAGAGTTGGGTCCTATAACATCAAAGAGCCCAAAATCTCAACATTTCATCCATGAAACTCGAAAACAAGGGCTGGAATTTCGAAGAACAAAACGTAGCTTACCTTAAGATTGATTGTATGGGTTTTGTAGACTCTCTGCGGTGAACGCGTGGCCGCAAACGGTGCGGCGATCGGAGCTCTAGATCAAAAGTTATGGTGGTTTGAAGATCAAGTGAGAGATAGAAGTTTGAGAGAGTGTTCTTGCCCTCCCTTACTCCATTTCAGCGTGTTTGAGTGATAAGTGAGGAGAGAGAATGCTGAAATGAGTGTTTTAGGGTTTATCCATGTTGGGCCAAGGGCCCACTTTGGGTCCGGTTGGCCCGGTTTGGCCCGTTCGGTCCAATCTTGGTCCGATTTCTATAAAATTGGTACCGAAATTCTCGTCTTAATTTCCTCTATCACATTTAGCCATAAAAATAACATTTTTGGCTTTCTAGAATAAATTCTCATATATGGGTTAATTAGCCATTAATTAACCGGGTCTTACATCCTACCCACCTAATTGGGAATTTTGCCCACAAAATTCAAATCCAATTACCTGAGAATAAGTGCGGATAATCTGTTTGCTTCTCCGATTTAAGTTCCCAAGTGTGTTCCTCAACACCGCCTCGACTCCATGCCACTTTGACCAATGAAACCTCTTTTCCACGCAATCGTTTGATACTAGTATCATCAATTCTGACTGGAGCCATTGGAAGCGTCAAATCTTCCCTTAACTGAATCGATTCAGGTTCTAACACATGGCTAGCATCAGGAGTGTACTTCCGAAGCTGCGACACGTGAAACACGTCGTGCATGTTTGAAAGATGAGGTGGTAGAGTCATCCGATACACCACCAGTCCAATCCTCTCCAGGATCTGAAATGGACCAATGTATCGAGGATTCAACTTCTTTACTTTAATCGCCCTACCTACTCCTATGGTTGGAGTAACCTTCAGGAAAACATGATCTCCTTCTTCAAATTCCAAGGGCTTCCGCCTCTGATCGGCGTAACTCTTCTGGTGACTCTGTGCCGTAAGCATCCTATCTCGGATTTTCTTAACTTGTTCAGTGGTCTCAGCTATCATTTTCGGCCCCAACAAGCCTTTCTCTCCAGCTTTATACCAACATAGCGGAGATTGACATTTCCTCCCATACAATGCCTCATACGGAGCCATTCCAATGCTCGCATGGTAACTATTATTGTATGCAAACTCCACTAACGGCATATACCGATCCCAACTCGCCGGTTGATCCAAAACACAAGCTCTCAACATATCCTCTAGTGTTTGGATCGTCCTCTCGGATTGACCATCTGTTTGAGGATGGTACGCTGTACTCAAGCTTAAACGGGTTCCAAAAGCTTTCTGAAATGCACCCCAGAACCTCGAAGTGAAACGAGGATCTCTATCAGAGATTATAGTAGCAGGTACACCATGGAGTCTCACAATATCCTTTATGTATAACCGAGCTAGCTCCTCAAGGGTGTAAGTCATCCGAATGGGCAAAAAGTGAGCTGACTTCGTCAGTCGGTCCACAATCACCCAGATAGCATCAAAACCAGTCCTAGTCCTTGGCAATCCCGACACAAAGTCCATTGCAATACTTTCCCACTTCCATTGCGGAACCTCTAAAGGTTGCAACATCCCAGAAGGTCTTTGATGTTCAATCTTTACCTTTTGGCAAGTTAAGCACTTTGAAACATATTCCGCCACATCATTCTTCATACTTGGCCACCAAAACATCGCCTTTAAATCATGGTACATCTTAGTACTTCCCGGGTGAATGGAGAATCCGCTTTTGTGTGCCTCCTTTAAGATATCTTGCCTCAAAGTGCCAACATCTGGCACAATGATTCTACCCTTGAATCTCCATAACCCATTTTTTTCTTCCGACACTCTCCACTGTTTTCCTTGCTCGATGGCCGGTAACACCTTCCATAACGCTTCATCATTTTCATGAGCCTTTAGGAGTTCGGACTTAAAGTCACTTGATATTTCTAATCGGCTCAAACACAAGGTTCCAGATACTTCTCGAGCACCAATTTTTAGACTCTCGAATCCCTTGAGCAACTTCTCCTCTTGAAGCATCATCCAAGCCGCATATAACGACTTCCGACTTAACGCATCCGCCACTACATTTGGCTTTTCCAGATGGTAATTCAACTCAAAGTCGTATTCCTTCAATAATTCCATCCACCTCGTTTGCCTTATATTAAGCTCTTTCTGATCAAAGAGATATTTCAAGCTCTTGTGATCGGAGAGGACTTGGAACTTAACCCCATAGAGATAATGCCTCCACACCTTCAAGGCAAACACGAGTGCAGCGAGTTCCAAATCGTGCGTAGGGTAACTAACTTCATGAGGTCTTAACTGTCATGAGGCATACGCCACCACATTATGATGCTGCATCAGCATGCATCCTAGACCCTTTAGTGAGGCATCACAGTACACCTCAAATGGTTTGTTCGACTCAGGTAACACCAACACAAGTGCAGTGGTCAACTTTTTCTTCAATGCCTAAAAACTTTCCTCAAACTCAGGAGTCCAAACAAACGGAGTGTCTTTGCGGGTTAATTTTGTCAACGGCAAGGCTAATTGCGAAAAGCCTTTGATGAACCTTCGGTAATAGCCAGCTAAACCTAGAAAACTCCTTATCTCAGTTACTGTGGTTGGTTGCCTCCAATCCATCACAGCTTCCACCTTAGTTGGATCTACGGCTATTCCCTTCTTACTCACCACGTGACCCAAAAACTTTACCTCATCCTTCCAAAACTCACACTTAGACAGTTTCGCATAGAGTTTCTTCTCCTTTAGAATTTGCAACACGGTCCTCAAGTGTTCCGCATGCTCTTCTTCAGTCTTGGAGTAAATTAGTATGTCGTCAATGAAGACAACAATGAATTTATCCAGAAACGGACGGAACACTCTATTCATGTAATCCATGAATACTGCAGGAGCATTCGTCAACCCAAAGGACATTACAGTGTACTCATAATGACTATAACGAGTCCTAAAAGCGGTCTTAGGGATATCCTCACCCCTCACCCTTATCTGGTGATAACCGGATCGCAAATCAATCTTAGAGAAAACCCCAGCTCCTTGTAACTGATCCATGAGATCATCAATCCTCGGCAATGGGTACTTATTCTTTATGGTGACCTTGTTCAGCTGCCTGTAATCCACACAGAGTCGCATACTTCCATCTTTCTTCTTTACCAGTAACACTGGAGCAACCCACGGGGAAACACTTGGTCGGATAAAGTTCTTACCCAATAATTCCTCTAACTGAGACTTTAGCTCGGCCATCTCTAACGGTGACATTCTATAAGGAGCACTTGAGATTGGTCCCGCCCAAGGCACCAACTCAATAGCAAACTCGACCTCTCGGTTAGGTGGAAATTCCTCAATATCATCGGAAAACACTTCCGGAAACTCACACACTACCAGAATCTGATCCAACCTTTGGTCATCACCCGAAACACCAGCTGTTAACAACAGGATACCCTGACATTCGGTTCCAGAACAGTTCACCATCATCGAATTCAAGTAATAATTATTCACCACGACCGGCCCGTCTGTATCTTCCAGCATAAAGTACACCGACTTTATAGAACAATCAAGCAGGACATGGTTCTCAGATAACCAGTCCAATCCCAAGATAAGATCAAGACCGATCATCGGTAAGCAGATTAAATTATGGACAAAATCACGCTGCTTGAACCTAAACAAAACTTTCGGGCATCCTAGCCTAGTTACCATGGCTTCATGGGTAGCATTATATACTTTTAGGTCATAACCTAAGGTTACGATCTTCAATCCTAACTCATGGGCTTTCTCAAATGCAATGAATGAATGCGATGCTCCCGGATCAAATAAAGCATTTAAAGTTTGACCAGCCATTTCACAGTTACCTCGAATGAGTGTCTCGGATCCCTCTGCACCCCTAGCTGAGGTGGTGAACACCCGACCGGTCTGTTGTGCTTTCCCAGCACCTTGCTTCTGCTGCTCCGGACAACTTGCGGCTCTATGCCCCGCCTTTCCACAATTGTAGCACAAACCCCATCCGGCCTTGCATGGTACTCCCGGATGGTGACTCCCACACCTAGTACAAGCTTGATCATTCTGAGGCTGCTTCCAAAACCTTTTCCCTTGGGAGTAGTTGTTGTTGGGCCTCCTAAAGGAACCTCCCCTCTTGAAAGGCGGACCTCTAGGTGTAAAACTCTTCCCTCAATTATGTGGAAATGATCCTTTGTGACATCCTTTCTCAGTGGCTACCCTCTTCACACACTCTTCAGCAACCCTACACTTGTTCACCAACTCGGAGAAAGTCCTAATCTCCATTGGCCCCACCGAACCGAAAATATCGCTCTGGAGTCCTCCTTCGTACTTAACACACTTCCATTCCTCATATTCCACCGGAGTCCCTTGACACATACGAGAGAATCTGAACAGCTCCTCAAACTTGTCAGTATACTCAGATACGGACATAATACCCTGCTTCAGCTGCAACAATTCAAGCTCCTTGGCCGTCCTGGCAGAAGTCGGAAAGTACTTCTTATAGAACTCCTCTTGGAAGACATCCCAGGTGATATAATCATCACCCTGCTGCAGGAGGCGTCGGATTCCTTGCCACCAATGCGACGCTTCCCTAGTGAGCAAATAGGTAGCGAACTTCACACGCTGCCCTTCAGGTACCACCTGCGCTTGCAGTGCCCGTTCCGTGGCCTGAAACCATGTATCGGCCTCAGTCGGGCTAGTGGTTCCCTTGAACTTAGGTGGATTAACCTTCAAAAAGTTTGCCAGTGTCATTCGGCCCTGAACTCCACCTCCGTCATTACCATGGTTGTTCATCTGTTGACCAAGAGCCTCAGCAGTGGCTTGCATAGCAGCAGCCATGTTCTCCAATGCAGTCATAAAGTTCACCGGGTCATTAGGATTAATCTCCGGCGCACGAGCATTCGTATGACCACTCCTACGACCTCTACCACATCCACGAGGCGCCATCTGGTTCCTATACACACCAAACAATCGATATTAAGTTGATCAGTCTCAATATCGGAAGTCTAATGCTTCAAAGTCCCAAATGCATGCTCATGAACGTTTATGCCAATTATATCAAGCAGATATACTAATAGTACATAACACACATACAGAGAATGCACAGAAGCATAGTCAGTCCGTCCCTCAGGCTCTACAGAAACGAACTGCTCTGATACCATAATGTAACACCCTACCATACAGAGTCTTATGCTTAAGTCATAATTCAGAGATGGCAAGGTATTACGACCTCTAAAACAAAAATTTAGTACGTATAGTAGTATGAATGATTGATTATAACTAGGAGCCTTTGTAGAAAAAGGGGTAAATGAAAATCGCAACTCGAAAGCGCAACCCTCCGATCGATAACGCAACGAGCAAAGGATAAGTTAACACGAGATTATATATATATAAAGGAGTGTCAAAAACAGGAATATCAAGACTCAAAATCCGGTTGCAAAGATAATCGGTCCGAGCATAGCAATATATACATATAATAAAATAAGGAAACCCCAAAGGAAACCCAAAGGAACACAAATACAGAAACCTATTCTCCAAAATCTCCTATGAGAGGAGTCATCACAGTTTGTATTATTTAATGGAGACAAGATATATAAACCAAAACAGAGTCCCGAGAACAAAAGATCTTCGCTAATCCAGAAGTCTCCAGCATGCCTTAGCGAGAAACCTCACGTCCTGCATCTGAAAACCACAAAACCCGCATGGGTGAGAACCAGAGGTCCCCAGCATGGTAACAGCTTCCACATATATAATACATAATAATAGAGGAAAGTCGAAGGCAATCCTAGAACTTCCTCCAGATAATATCAAAGCTTATAAACATACTAAACCGTAAGTGGCAACTGACTAAAGATCCTTCAGTCTAACTAATACTTCCCTTTCCAATTCCTTCAAACCTTCCAACCACCAGCAGGAGTATAATATAACAAACACAGTTATATCAGACAAGAGATTTACAAATAGGAACAGATAAGGCATTTAGACAATTAGCAAGTAATATGCAGTCAAATAGGCAATCTCAAACAATTCATATAGTATGCATATGATGAATGCCTGTCCCTAGTGGCTGATGATATCATCTGTCGGTTATAGAGCCAACCCGACAAGTCCCGGTAGCTAACCATTGGACTGTCCCTCTGTCGTGCATCCCCAACTCGAGTTATACTCATCATAAACTTGATCATAATCATGATCCATATCTATCACCCTCACTGGTGAATATTTATGGGGGCGAGCTCATCCGGGCCTTTCACAGTGCCCGGCCACACTTACGACATAGGGTCACAAGAGCTTCGAGTCTCAACCTGGAGCACGTGGTGGCTAGCCACTGCTTCCTCCCAGGGAAACCCTCATCTCCGATGGTGGAAGTGCAAACATTCGCAATTCATTCAACAGCATATATGCATTTATACTTAGCCATAATCATGGCTCCGCCGTAACACGGCAATAATCTAGCCATCCGGCTCACGGTTAAATCCATAACCAGCCAATTCATTAACAATTACGGCCCTTCGGCCCATGGCACAACAAGCACTTCCACCGCCATCCTCCGCATCTCACATAATCATCTTTGATCCTCATTGATCATTCATTTTTCCCTAGCTTCACTCGCAAGTTACCACATTTACTAGCCCATTGCCTCATTGCTAGGCATATTACAATGATTTAAGACATAAGTGGTGAGATCGGAGACTTAGAAGTATGAAATTTGGCTTTTAAAACTCAAAAATCAACTTTGGGATGAAAACAGGTCCACGTGTACGCGCAAGCGTCATACGCGCGGATGCGCAGGTTGAAAAATAGCTAAACGACGCGCGAGCGTCAACCACGCGTACGCGTGGGTGCTCTTGCACCCCAGGCAATAAACTTGCACAACTCTGGCACAACTCTCGGGAAAATAGCTGGGCATTTGGTGCAGCGCATCGACGCGACCGCGCACACCACGCGCACGCGTGGATGGTGATTTCTTGAAGAACGACGCGCACGCGCCAAGTGCGCCTACGCGCGGAGGGTCATTCTGCTAAGAAAATTTCTAAGTTAAAAGCTGCAGAATTTACAGATTCAACCCCCAATCTTCCGACGGACATAATTTTCTCATTTTAAATCGTTTTTCACCCGTTCTTCGAACGGCATGGACATCCCGGATCCAGTTTCCTTTTTAAACAAATTTGGCACAAAATAGAGATCCGTAGTCCAAGTTATATCCCGTCAAAGTATGCCCAAAATCCATGTTTTCATACAAAACTACAAAGTGCCATTTTCAAAACAAGCCACTTTCAACTCTTTTCAAAATCAATCAAAACATGCCAATTTCATCCCTTTTCTTTGAAATCAATCAAAATGTACCAAAATCAACATCAAGTCATCCTCAACTCACACATTGACACTTTACCCAAAATTTCTAAAACCACATCCAACCATTTTAACACTTCTCAATCAAATGGCTAAAGGACAAACACAATATCATGTCATACATTCTTCCTCATCCCAATTTCCAATAATACCATTTCCAATCAACCATCATTATACGTAATCATCATCATACTCACCATCAACATGGTACCACCCACCAATTCAACCTTAATCATTCATCAAGCATATATCACAACATGTATTTTCTCATACATCACACAACCAAGGCATCAATATTCATAATCACATATATGATCACATCATATATCTCAACCAATCAACAACATCATCAATTCAATGCCTATCTTAGGGCCTCTAGCCTAAGTATTTCCTACCACATTACATATTAGATACGAGAAACCGAAACCATACCTTAGCCGATTTCCCAAGCTCAACCGGAGCACTTCCAAACCCCTTGTCTACAAGCTCTCAACACCTCTAAGAACAGATTTTATCACACAAAACCCTCTCCCAAGCTTTCTAAAATCACCAATCAAGCTCCAACTTTCACATATACACAACCTAAGCCACAATCATCATACTCATACACTACATCTCAATACCCAACATCATAGAACAATAAATTACACTAGGGTTGAGAATCTTACCACACCCAAGGTCCAAGGAGACAAGATTAACCTTCTCCTTCAAGAGAGTTGGGTCCTATAACATCAAAGAGCCCAAAATCTCAACATTTCATCCATGAAATTCAAAAACAAGGGCTGGAATTTCGAAGAGCAAAACGTGGCTTACCTTAAGATTGATTGTATGGGTTTTGTATAGCTCTCCGCGGTGAACGCGTGGCCGCAAATGGTGCGGCAATCGGAGCTCTAGATCAAAAGTTATGGTGGTTTGAAGATCAAGTGAGAGATAGAAGTTTGAGAGAGTGTTCTTCCCCTCCCTTACTCCATTTCACCGTGTTTGAGTGATAAGTGAGGAGAGAGAATGCTAAAATGAGTGTTTTAGGGTTTAGCCATGTTGGGCCAAGGGCCCACTTTGGATCCGGTTGGCCCGGTTTGGCCCGTTCGGTCCAATCTTGGTCCGATTTCTATAAAATTGGTACCGAAATTCTCGTCTCAATTTTCTCTATCACATTTAGCCATAAAAATAACATTTTTGGCTTTCTAGAATAAATTCTCATATATGGGTTAATTAGCCGTTAATTAACCGGGTCTTACACGTAGCCAAGAGTTGCTTTTATCATTCCTATTTGAAAACCCAAATTCTTAATTACTTGACTTAGTTATAGTTACTTGTTTAGTTTAGAATAGAATCATATTGGATGTTACTTTGTTAGTTTGGAATTGCTCATGTCTTGCTTAGTTATTTCAATTAGTTTCTTGCATTGTAAGATTGCTTGCTTGTTAAAATTTCCATTTATTTTCTTGCTCATGACTTGCAACCCCGGAATTCTAACCAATATTGAAGCACATGTTTGCCCATTCCTTGTGAGACGACCTGAGGTTTGAATACTTCGGTTATTTTTATTAGGGTTGAACTTGTGACAACCAAATCCCTTCTAAATTTGATACTCGAGGCTTGTTGTTGGTAGAGCTATACTTGCAACGCAACTTTACTGAGAAAATCTTTACCGACATAGTCCACGAGCGTACATCAATGATACGTATTTTTATTTTAATATTAATAATCAAACGTGATATTAAATCAGTCCACTCAAAATTTATTATATTAGTTAGGAAGATATAGTTAAAGCAAATAAAACCTAGAAAGATAATAAAAAGAGAAGAGAAATATTGAATCAAAAGAATAAAAAGTAATGAAATAAATTTTTATTATATAATAATAATATGGTCTATTTGGACGTATATACTAATTATGTTTAAAATTTAACTTTTTTTACTTTGGCCTAAACTCATAAGAGCACAACTATCTCATTTTGGTGACAAATAAATATCATTGTATGTAACTGTTATTAAATATAAATTTCTAATAAATCAAATGTAATGACATTTAATTTGCATTTTGTCATACATAAACAAAGATTAATATCATTTTTTGTTTGTCTTTTCAAAAAATTCAGTGCAAATCAAGATATCTCAATTCTACCGGTTTTAATTGAATTCATCTCTATAATAAGAAATTAATTTAATTGAATAATCTTGAATCGTTTATATAGTTATTTTTATGGTCAATAAATATGACAGCTTTTCAAGACTAAGTTATTGATAAGGAGATATATGATGAATTACGAAAAAAATTTTCAGGTACACAATTTTTATATTCTCCTATTTTGTTTATTAATTATTCTTATAGTTTGATATTTAAAAATGAAAAAAATAAGCATTCTCATTTCTTTAGTTTTTTTACTATTTATAGAGAAATGAAAGCCTATTCAGGTTCAAATCCATATTTTGACATACCACTTAAAAAAATGAAGACAAATATGAAAATTCATAACATTTAAGTAAAATTATCTTTTGTAAATAATTAACATGTATTTTGATTTATATATACTATTTTTAAATCAAGATAAATTTTTTCTTATCTCTTTATTGTGTGTTTTTATAATTTAATATTTTAAAAAAAATTTATAGTAATTTTATGATAAAAAAAATATGATATAAATAAGATCACGTCAATATTAAAATAATATAAAAATATTTATTTAATAAATTTAAAGAGTGAATAATATATTAACAAAAAAATTAATTAATTTTAAAAGAAAAATAGAAAAACGACTAAATAGACCCGATAATACCTATTAAACCACTAGTAATAATAATAATAATTACTATATATTTTTTTTAAAAAAAAATATATTTTTATATATTATTCCGTAGAGACGACAAGAAAACATTAATAAAACGATATAATCCTTTAACCTTATTTATATGGAAGATTTTTTGCCGTACTTGTGTGACCTTATTTTTTATATTTTAAACCAAAGGATAAAGGTACTTATTAAATGACAGCTTAACGTAACCAAACCAAATGCAACCAAACTTCAAGTTGAAGAATTGCTAATTGTTTTTAACTACTTTGATACGGTCGCGTCTAAAATGTTCCACCAGTGATAACGGAGATCAAATGTTCTACCTGATACCTAGGAAAAACACATTTTTTGTGGGTATGAATTTACAAAAAGGACCAAGTATGGTGAACAAATGTTAATATTCTATTCTATTATTATGTAAATACATGTTTGCTTTTTTGTGTATACGTAATTATCTAGTATATTAGTATTCTACTCTATTATTTAGTTTACCATTTTATTGTAAAATAAGGAGCACAGACTTTTATATGTTTTAATATTTAGGAAGGCTGATGTGCCTCGAAATCGAGTCTAGCCCACCCAATTTATCTTCAACCTACAATAAAAAAATGGATGAGTAATTAAATTTTTATTTATTTTGAAAAAAGATTATTGTAATTCTTTCAAAAAAAATTGAGTTTATGATTTGTACGTGACAATCAAGCAACTTTACATACCTCAAATCTAACACATTGAGGTTGAATGGTATTTTACTAGACAAAAGATCATATTAAGAGATATCACCACAATTTAATATCACCACAAAATTTGTTAGTTCAAATGAAAAATGGGTAAATATTTTAATTAAGGCTTTAAAAGATTTGGAAATAAGTTACTTATATAGTATATATTTTTTGGTAATTGAAAAGTAACAAACGAACAAGAAGAAAGAAAAGAATGAAACGGCTTAAGAAGTGGGATAGTCCCCCTGAATACTACTCTCAAACTCCTTTTAATGTAGTGGGAACTCCACTTGATGAGTTTGATTCCTCATTGCCGTCTTTACCATAATGTCCTTCACTTTGTTTGTATGTCTCATGATCAACTGGAGATCAACACACCAATTCTAAGATATGATATCACGAATTTTCAGCATTAAAGGATCAATAAAATCAGAACTAACTTGGGAATTATTGACAAAAGTAAAGGCCTCTACACAATTTATCTCACAAATAACATCTCTTTGGCCAAGTTCCAGGTTAAAAGATATCCTCTCTAAATAGCAAATAACTCTTTTTGCAGAATATTATTACTCTCAGTTATTCCTAAACAGTCTCATTGCCAACTTCCATTCCAATCTCTATTAACAGAGGCAAAACCAATACGATCACCAGTACCAGAATAACTAGCATCGTAAGTAATCTTAAATGCACCCACCGAAGAAGAATCCAAGAGCTTCTAATGGTAGAGGGGATAAAAACTCGTTGCAACTTAAAAATATTCCGAAACTCCTTTTTCTAAAGACAAAGCCATACGAGTTACCTTATTCAAGGGCCAAGACTTGTGTAGATGAAAGATCTCATTATTCATGGAATGCCAAATCCACCAGAGATCAGAAAAGAATCTAAAAGAATGCTCTTTGCTATGAAGCAAGAATCATTGTAACAAATCCAGAGGTTGACCAGAAATCTCCAAAACTTGCTAAACTAGCTAAGCTTTTGAGCAATCCCGAATGCAATGAACAACTGATTTCAGGCCAGAAAAGCATTTTGGACAACTATCTATGGGTGAAATGTCCCTCCTGAAATGAAACGCAGCAGTGGGCAAAGCCTCCCTAAGACAAAGTCAAGTCAAGAATTTGTGTTTTTTGGAACAAGCTGATGCCAAAGCCAAAGCCAAAGCCAATTTCCTTGGTCCTCCTAACCAAACATTTTCTTATTGAGCCACGAGTAACCACTGCGAGAGTCAGCAACCTTTGACGCCACACCAGCCCAAAACCATCCTACCACTGAACCTGCTTGCACATCTAGATTATAATAAAGAATGTTGTCTTGCAAAAACTAATTAAGAGGGAAATATATATTCTCAAGGTGACACTGT